>NW_013667928.1:0-38167 GCF_000517525.1 Limulus polyphemus
TGTTCCTTCTCTCAGCCTTAATACATTTTTTGTTCATGATCTACATTATATATAGCTTTCAATGGCTTTTGCTAAAACATTGGTGAAGTATGTGGTTTCTTAGAAAGAGTGTGTCTTCTTTATCATTTAGCCACGTTTATAGCATATTTTACTGTCTGCAACACCGAAAATGTCTGTCCATGTGTAAGCCTTACCTCTTTGTAAGACTCTATAAATACTGGTGGGGCTTCTGTGGCGCGAAAAATCAACATATATTGTATTGCGTCAAGGTGATATCACTTATATTGCGATTATGTGTTTTACCTTAGAAGTTTTCATAATAAACGCCGCCATAAAAAACGTGGTCTCCCCCCTGGCTCGCTCTTGAGTTAGTATTATTAGATGTATATGGTATTCACACTCTAATTACAGAATCACGAACAGCTCTTCCTCCATCTTGTTAATTAAGGATGTAAGGCCAGAAATAAATATACTCTACTGTGCTTTTGCGTTATCAGAGTATCGTGGTTGGTCGACATTTCAAAGGGCACCGTAGACCACATTATTTGTCTGCCAAATTCAAGTGTAAAAAGACTATTCCCAAAATAATACTGCAACGAATATAATTATTACTCAGCTTTTTGAAGAGTAGCCTTCATTAAATCTATTTGTTGCTTGTGGCATATTAACAGAATACACCGACTATGACTCCATATAGTTAATTAATTATGTCAACACCTACTGAGTGTTTTCCCATTTACTCAACGTAAGAACTTTGTGTGATAAGCGCACCAACTGCTTTAACCCATATACTCTGCAAGATTATAAAGTTATATATTCGGGGAACGTCTTTTTCTCAGAATGCGCACACAGTTACGTCATAGCGTTTTACTTATTCATGTTCTACAGTTATAAAACATTCATTCGACCTTGTTTTGTTTTATATAGATTTATTTCGTGTAAGCTTTCATCACGTGAAGAAGATGGCAAGGATATGAGAATGGAGAGGCAGAGGAATCTAAACTCATTTAATGAAAAATGATTTGCGTTTATTTATTTTTATTTTACTGTCTCTGAAAGCAATAAAACTGACAACAGTTTCTTCCATATGAAAACAAAAATTATGAATCTCTTTGCTTTCAGTATATCTATTTTCGCTGTATTTTTTAAATTTAAAGTTCTCTTTCGTTTGATTTTCTATTAGTATTGCTTCTTTAATTTTAATTTCTGTATTTAATTTTTTCTGCAACAATCTTCAGTGTAATAAATTGAAAAAAAAAGATTTGTCGAAACATCTAGTACGTTCTGTACACAAAATAATTTTCATTACGTTTATAAATCGTTTTTTTTTTATCAATTTAATACAGTGTTAGCACAATTTGCTTCCGTACACAACTGAACTATGAAGAAGAGTAAATACAATTGGGAACGAGAGGAAGTAACTAATAAAGAAACAACGGTGTTATTTTTTGAAACAAGTTAACATCGTTTAACATCGTATTCCTAGTAGACAACGACAAAAAATTACTTTTTCTAATGTTGTTAACACAAGATTGTGCTTTAAAATGAAAGAAATTGGCCAATCAAGGAAATAGGCATCAATAAGAATAAAAAAGACCCCCACCCCACACACACTCACCTTACACTTCTTGTTTTGTTATTTTGTTAAATAAAAACAATGTTAATGGGTATATACCGATAGCAGAAACTATTATAGGCACAACAACGGGTGTGGGTGACGGGGGATTTTTATCGTCCTTCCTAGCTTTTACAAGTGTCTTTTATGCCCCTACCTCAACATTCAGGAACCCTTGTTGAAATATATCGGTATTTTTAATACACAAAATTTCATAAACGTCCATCTTCCCCTAACATTTTAGCCTAAGGCCACAACATTGAACGAAAATGTGGATCAAAAACAAAACTTAGCACTAATCACTTAGCAGATGTTTTGTCATCAATTACTGATTTTGATTCAAAAGAATGTACAAATAACATATCCAGATCTATCTTTTGTCTCCCGATGTTACTGCCCAGGAAACCTTTCGTTCAATACCATAATTTTTCAGCTTGGCTAGATGATGAGAGATAAAAGTTTAGCTAAGAAGGGTTATTAGAATTTATGTGCAGTATTAGAATTTTAAAGCTACGGTTTGAACGCTTAAAGCCAAGAAGTTCTGGTACTGAACGAAAGGAAGACGTCCTGGGCAGTAACTTGTGAAGGACAGATGTGAAGTGTTATTTTTACACATCTCTGGTTCCAAACCTGTAATGGAAATAGTACAAAAAAATGTGAAAAACTCGGTGTAAATGATGTTTATCACGAATGTTAGGATAACTATATTATAATGCTTTTCCGCTTTCGCGTTCAAACCGTAACTTTGAAAAACTTAATGGTAATGTTAGAGCCCTTGTCAAACCTTATAGATATAAAAGAATCATTCAAAGTACTAAGAAGTTGAATGTGATTTCACTAACAATTGTTATCGATATTATTAACCAGCGACTAATCTCGCCATGTCAGAAAAGCCTAAAAATAACTTTAAAACATCAAGCAATAGCAATATGAAAAAGGTACACAAACAGAAAAAGATTAAAAATTTATTTCGAGTCACTTGGAAATAACAGCCACTGAGAAAAGTTAAAGTCAGTATTTTATAAGTTAAATGTTTACAATATGTTAGTGTATTTTGTTAATGAATGTTGCGGTAAGCTTGTCAAGTCTCTGATTTTGCATTGTTGTTGTAAAGTATATTTTGTGAGGATAAGCAGTAAGTGTGTTGGATTTATAAAACGTGAAAGAATAATCACTTGATTTATAATTAAAGTACCTTTTGAGATTATGGTTGTCAACTTTTTTTTTGGTTACAAGCTATATCCATTTGTGAAAAATGTATTTGGGGTTTTGGGGAATTAATAAGATTAAATGTTATAGTATAATATAATTTCTAATTTGTCAATAAATATATAATTTCCCCAAAAGAAGGCTGAAGGCCACCTGGAGGAGGTTACCTGATTTAACCATTCACACCACTATATAGTAGTGTGTTGTCTGTCAGTCAGTCAGTAGATATTGGAATGACGTCACATAAAGGACGCCTAACGTTACAGTTTGTACTTTCGTGACGTCAGTAAAACGTGCGCATGCCAGGCATCACGAGAAGAATTGTGCAGTCTGTAAGCTACAACTTCAAAATCAAGAAGTAAAATAATTTGTTAATCTTAATTGTGGTTTTATTTATTCTTGAAACAGAAAACTTTCGGGAACCCTGCGGAGGTACATCTAATATACACGTTTGAACGATCATAACTAATATGACTTTAGTATCGTACATTTTACAGAATAGAAACAACATATTTTACCAAAAAGGTGTATGTCTTTGTGTTACAAGTTTTCTAATTCCAGACCTTTACTTTCAAAGCTATTGACCTTTTATTCTGCCAGTTTTAAAAGAGGACTGCTTGTTTGACCAAGTGATGTCCTCTCCTGCCAATGACCCTTTGTCTTTCCTAACATCACTGTTTATGAACACCATTTCAATTAGACCTTTTGGATGGTATTAAAGTGAATTAGAAGTCTGTGTAAGATAATCGTTGCAGACGTTTTGATTTACGCATAAAGAAAGTTTATAAGCTATACTTTAGAACTACAAAGTTTTATAAATGTGAATTGTATGGTGTGTTTTGTACTTCAAGTGAATGTTCTATATAAAATCATAAAATGGTAAGCGTTGCTATTTTAAATAGTTTCTATAATAGCAAAGTGATTGGTTAAACAATAAGTCATTCATTTGCTATATTTAGTTGTAGTAAAATGATTTACTACCGAGTTTATTAACCATTTGTGCCCGGCATGGCCAGGTGGTTAGGACGCTCGACTCGCAATCTGAGGGTCGCGGGTTCGAATACCTGTCCCACCAAACATGCTCGCCCTTTCAGCCGTGGGGGCGTTATAATGTGACGATCAATCTCACTATTCGTAGGTAAAAGAGTAGCCCAAGAGTTGGCGGTGGGTGGTGATGACTAGCTGCCTTCCCTTTAGTCTAACACTGCTAAATTAGGGACGGCTAGTGTAGATAGCTCTCGTGTAGCTTTGCGCGAAATTCAAAAATAAACAAACAAGCAATCAACCATTTGTTAAAATTAGTGATAAAAATGAAAACATAGCTACATACATAGAGGATTAGCATAAGAATATGTTTTAAGCCAAACATTATAACTAGTGAAATATGCGTTATATATATATAGTAAAATAGTAAGCTTGAATGTTATCAGGAAAAATCTATCTTATCAGGGCGATAACTGTAAAAGTGTTTATGCAAATTAAATGTAGAAGCGAAAACTATAATACAATACTAAATCACTAAAATACTATCGGCTGTAGAATAATAATGTCCATATTTATAAAAACGAAACATTATGTATGATAAATACCTTGCAGGGCAGATAATTGTAAAAGTATGTAAAGTAAGTTATTGGATATGTTATAATATTGCCTCATTCAAATAATGGATACATTAAGATAGTGTGTGTGTAATAAAACTAACACACACATAATCAAGACACACGGTTGTGTGTCGTACGGCCAAAGCAACCTGCAGGACACGCTGTTATTAACAGGAGTGATAGTTTAGCTATCTTCCCACTTTCTATAGCTCGGAAGACGGTAATCCAAACTATCACATATTTTCAGTGGATGTGGACCCTTTCTACTGGACCCTTACTTCAAAAAAAAAACAAACAAATTTCAATGCGATCCATTAAGAAATACACGTGATATAAAATCTCCAATTTTGATTTAATTTTTCCCTATTTGCTTTTCTCTTATTTCCTTCGCACCGAAAGTACAGTAACTTTATTTGATAGGAAAACATAATTAACTTCTATAGATTTTTTTTACAAATTTGATACACTGATAGATTTCTAAATCCTACAATTAGGTGTCAAATTTGGTCAAAGGGTGGACGGTTATTATTTATTACTCATTGCCAACTTTTAAACATAAATTTGCTAAATTTTATGAAATTCTCATAATTAAAGAGTGTTTAGCGTCACGTGATATTAGCTTTAGTAATTAGCGTAAATAATGATGCTTGATACGGCTGTACCGAGTACATACGGGTGATGACAAGAAACTGTTAATATAGATTCTATGGCGTTACTATAAAGGACGTTATTAACACTGTTTTAGAAAGGAAAAACTACCACCATATATTCTAAAGAATCTGGTTGGTTCTTTAAAGAATAGGTCTGTTCCGAATAATAGGGTTGCGATCCTAAAGCTAATATTCGTTACTTTCGAGTATTAATTTCTTACTTGCTGTGGTTTGTGGTTGTGTATTGACAAAATCTCATGATATATACTCAAAAACATCTTAGATGTGACAAAAAGGAGCGGCCAAAAAAGGATTTAGCGTGCGACATAAAGGAATGAAATCAAAATTAGTGGTCACTATCCTTAGTAAGAATATCCGCCTATACAAAAACTATCCTTAGTAACATAATTCACTTATAGTACCGCCTATAGAACCTTAATAATAGTATCCGCTTATAGTAACAGACCCTCTAGTATCGAACTATAATGGCACTCTTCCCCTAAGACAACAGCGCTCTCTGGTACTGCTATGTGGAACTATGACTTATAGCAACACGCTCTCTGTTGAGTACCAGTCAAACTATGAAGTCACGCAATATGTTCTCTGGCAGCAAACAACTTCCGTCGTCAAGTGTCATGGCGACACGACAACTTCCGGCTTTCTGGTGTCACTTTGTGGATCTATGACCTAACTTTCGACACAGGGATAACGCCCTAACTGCTATAACCTATCTGTCTTGTGCACACAATGGGTATCGAAAACTGGGTTTTAACGTTATAAACCAAGGGGTGTTCTTCGTTATGGAGTCGCCGTAGTACACATTACGGATAACTGGCGCACGAACTTTAAAAGTGACGTTATGTGACCATTGTGAAATCTAATGAAAGTTCCCAAAACAATAACGAAAGTGAAGATACAAATATTAATAACGAAAATGTATTACCAAACACCACTTTCGATAATACACAAAACAAATAAAACTAACACAGACGGTGATAGTTTTACGCTAGTACACAGTAAAAGACAACGTAAGCTTTCAGTAAACACAAATACATCTAACAAACCTACTCAGAACCCTCTAAGTATACAATAATCATCGAAGGCATTCCTGGCTCGTACAGAGAGCCACAATTGGCAGCAGAAGTCAGGAGATGCAAGCCAAATGCAAAAATAGTAAAAATTAAACGCTTAGCCAAAGGATCGGTAAACAGTTCGAGATTATGTGAATTTTTAGAACAAAGTGAAGGTGTGCTGTTAAGTGATTTAAATACAATACCAGTGATATTTTAGACCTATGTATATATATATATATATACTCAACATAAATAAGCAATAAAGTTTCAAATGTTAATATAGGTTTTGATGTAGGCAGCGATTACTTACCTATCTGGTGTGTCTTCGATCTATAGCCCCATCAGAATGTACCCACACTGAGATCAAAATTAAACTATCAAAAAGCAAATTGGAAATAATTCGCAAATGTCCTTGATAAACTATTACCATAAATAATTAAAACTAGAGCGAAAACTTCACTAGATATAGATAAGTACTGTCAAACAATAACTGAGTGTCTTACTGAAGCTGCAAGACAGTCTATACCAAAACTAAACCAAATATATAGAAATAATATAAAAGGAATATATATAAATATTAAAGATCCATCAATCAAAACACAGATAAATACACTAAGAAATAAAATACGAAACCAAGTAAAAAACTAAGACAAGAAAACTGAGATAGATTCTGTTCCAAATTAAATAAGCACTCAAAACAATTCTGGACATATCTGAAAAGTTTTACAAATAATCGTAATACAAATAAAACATATCCGACATTTAAATATCAAAATAAACTAGCATACACAAACTCACAAAAAGCAGAAGCTTTCAAAGGCCCCCAGTAGAACATCGGTATGTCTGCGTACTTTCAACCCTACAATTCGCGTTTCGATACCCGTGGTGGGCAGAGCACAGATAGCCCATTGTGTAGCTTTGTGCTTAATTACAAACAAACAAAAGCTTTCTGAGAACAATTAAAGAAAACATTTAAAACACATGATGAACCAGATATGAACACCTACTATTTTACTACAGTAAATCTGTACATTAAGCAAAATAAACACATCTACACACCAACTTTCTCGGTTGAGAATATTAACCTACAAAATGAACAACAAACAAATGATAACCTTTTGATAAATGAAATGATAAAAACAATCACTAAAACAAAAGTATTTATTCTCACCAAAAATACGAAAAATAAAGCACCAGGTGAAGGCAACATGTATGCTATTCTCTTTAAAAATGACACTTAGAAATTAATCATCTCACAGCTTTATCCCTAAATTCAGGTTATATCTCAGCCTCTTGAAAGCAAACAAATGTTCTTATGTTTTTAAAAGAAGGTAAACCAACGAATAAACCAGGGAGTTACAGAATAATAAGTTTAACAAGTTGTATCGGCAGAAAGAATAATTAGTAATAGACTTTCAGCATTTCTAGAGATAGCGTCAAAATTACCTGAAATGCCAAACGGTTTCGGGAAACTACAGATCATTTAGTTAGATTAACTGAAACCATAATAGACAGATTTAATTAATGAAAACAAATGCACTGTCGCCTGCTTTCTCGAAATAGAAAAAGTATTCCATACTGTAACGGACTTCGGTACAAAATGAAACAATTAGAATTACCGACAGGTGTTATTTGCTGGTTGTCCAACTATTTAGATAATAGAAAGTGTGGAGGGCACCTACTCGGAGTATTTTACTCCTCAGACGGGTGTTCCCCAGAGAGGGATAGTTAACCCTATCCCATTCACCGTATATGTAAGCGATATGCCATTAATAGACTCAAATTTTTGCCTATCATTTCAATTCGTAGATGATATGGCTATTTGGAAGAGTTATACAACTCCATTAATAGCAGCAACTAACTTTCAATCAGTTGTAAAAATATTTAATGGAATATTGTCAGAAGAACAGAATTAATATAAATGTTCCAAAAACAAATATTCCACAAAAATATGAAGACAAAAATCAGATTTATACCTAAATGGAACTTCTCTAAATATCGTCATATCAGACAAAATTTTTGGTCTAACATATGATTCGAAACTAATGTGGAAAAATCGTATCAACCAAATCACAAATAAAGTATGGCAACGAAAATATAATCACAATCTATAAACCGTATATACGCCCAGTTACAGAATATGCAATTCCAGCTCGGATAAATGTAGCACTAACAAGTCTAATAAAGTTACAAATAATACAGAATTATGTAATTATTAAAGCATTTATAGTTCCCAGGACAACAAATTATCATTTCATACACAGGTATGCAAATCTACAACCAATCCGCGATAGGTTCCCAGATTGCTCGTTCAAGTATTTCGATGAAAATCTTTACAAGAATAATTCACTAACTTCTATAGATCTCATCATCATACATTATGATGATAATGTACTAAGTATCTCTCATCCCTCAACAAAGTGCACTAGACAGTTAATCATAAGTTATCATTAGTGTATTGAAAAAGAGTTATTATTTGTCAAATACGCGTTTGATAAAGTAATCCAGTAAAAAAGTAATAATTTGTTCATGGTACTGTTTACAAGTTTTTGAAACGATCAGATGAGGAAAACTGACTCTTACCATAAACGTTATAGTGTAATATTGATGGAAATGGCCCTGAAAAGAGGGAAGATAGAATTGGTAAACATTTCATGTACGGTAATTTCATAAATATTTAATATAGCATTTTGACAGTTTGTTTTTGTTTTCTTTCCACCGAAACAGTTAAGGAAGAGGTCTGGAAAGAACCTGACTTTCCCAGGTCGCACAATAACACGACCAAAACGCTGTTAAGATACTTGCTTGTGAAATATAACTAAAAGGTTAATTATATGATATGTGCGAGGAGAAATTATAGAATGATTTACGCATACTTTTCTAAATTAATGCACAAGTACAAAATATATCTAACCATCTTTGAAATTTAAGATATGTTCACTCGGCGTATTTTTGTGACTTTTCTACTTATTGTTAAGCATAAAGTTGATTTTTGTGACTTTTTTTACTTATTATTAAGTATCAAGTTTATTTTTGTTGTCTTTTTTGTCTTATTATTAAGTATAACGTTGATTTTTGTGACTTTTCTTTACTTATTATTAAGTATCAAGTTTATTTTTGTGTCTTTTTTGCTTATTATTAAGTATAAAGTTGATTTTTGTGACTTTTCTTACTTATTATTAAGTATAACGTTGATTTTTGTGACTTTTTTGCTTATTATTAAGTATAACGTTGATTTTTGTGACTTTTTTGCTTATTATTAAGTATAACGTTGATTTTTGTGACTTTTTTACGTATTTTTAAGTATTGGTTGTTTGTTTATAATTAAGCACAAAGCTACACAATGGGCTATCTGTGCTCTGCCTACCACGGGTATCGAAACCAGATTTCTAATGTTGTAAGTCCGCAGACATGCCACTGTGCTATTGGAGGGCATTCTTAAGTAAAAGGTTGATTTTTGTGACTTTTTTTTACTTATTCTGAAGTATAAAGTTGATTTCCTTTTCTGTCGGTTTAGACAAAAAACTGTATATTTCAAATTATCAAAACCTTTTGAAATTCATAAAGAGCCATCATACGTTGTTACATATATCGTCGCATATCTTTCTCTCAAAAGACCTGTCAACTTGCATTTCGATTACTGCCCATTGTCGGGCAATATTGTTAATAAAGATTAGATTTAAGCCTACGAACGTCTAGAACTTCCAGCCTGACATGAAAACGAAAGCTTAAGACTCATTCATGAATTAAAGCAAGAGCCAATGCAAAGAAAAAAATTCACAGTCCTGACTTCGTAAAAAGAATGTACTGGTAAGTGTTTATCTGTTTGTTTGCTGAATATTGTGGGGGAGTTACGATCAATTCCACTATTCGTTGGTAAAGAGTAACGCCTCCAGTGCTGAATGGATGAGCATGTTCGGTGACGGGACACGAACCCCCAACTCTCATGCTGCAAGTCGAGTGCCCTAATCTTTGGAAAGTGTGTTTTTAGTTAAGCACAAAACTAACACAAAGCTATACAATGGGCTATTTATGCTGTGCCCACCACGAGTATCGAAACCCTGTTCTTAGTGTTATAAGTCTTCACATTTACCGCTGGGCCAATGATAGGCACACTGGAAAGTAAGTGGGACTCAAGTTCACAGATTACGTTTCTAGGAGGAGGAGCAAATGCTCTGGTGTATGACGTCGCTATGAAATTAATGTTATCATAGAGTTGGTAGACACTATATGTAGGGATGACCAAGATACTCAATAGGCATAATACAAACATGCACGCTAAAATCAACAATGATAGAGAGTTTTAATTTAAAAGATGACTGCTACTCACTTTCATTTGTTTCTCTATACAACAAGCCCAGAAACAAGGCAAGAAACCGTTGCTAACATACCAAACCAGAAAGTGACCAACCCACCAAATTGTTCTTCTTTCTTCTTATTGTTTCAGTCGAGATAACTCTACAACTACTTTATCACTAACGTCAGTTTGAACTTAAGTCCACTCTATATGTTTCTGGGCAGTGGATGGTGTCATCGCTTAGTCGTAATAACGCGTAGAAATTAAAAATAATAATCATACTTCTAGTGTAAACGATGTTATCATTACCCCTTCAAGTTAGCGTTTTAGCGAAATCTGGTGTTCCTTTAAAAAAGCTTAAGTACAGAGTGAATCAGGAATTATCAGCCAATAATAGATGAACATCAGATGACAATAACATGTAGAATACTCATTGCTTTTTACATTATACAATCAGTGTCTTTAGGGAGTCAACCCCTATATTATGTATGAAGTGAAGGAGTAAAAAAAATCAATACAGATAATATTAAATTTTATTACACACACACATTCATAGAATACACTAACTTTCAACCAGGGGAGAAAACGTCACAAAATAAGTAATAAAAACACTTTGTAAATGTAAAATGAAGTAGGAATGGCCGTATCAAAAATAATGCAAACAAGAATATAGGGATGATACAGCTATACACAGATCATCTCTACAAGATTGTTTAACCCTCCCTAGCACACCTGGGGTCCATGTGGACCCCAACGAGTTTCTCTTTACATAATCATTACAAATTTATAACAATTCATGTAATTGTCTAGCTTCTCTAGCGGAAACCCTGGATCAATATGACACTATTGTTTTCAAAACACGCAGTAGAAAATACCGCAAGGCGTGAAAAAACTAATGAAAAAATGTTCAAACTTTTTTAATTATTACTTGCAACGTTTTGAGCAGAAGCCTTTCGTCAGACATTATAAACCATGTCACATGAAAAAAGGTTTAAACAAAATCGTTGAAGGGTAGACTATACAGAGATTCTAGATTACATACGAACTGCATGGAGCACATTTTTGTTACAGACGTGTGATTTAACATTTTTGAACATTTTTTTTCAAAACAGGCAGACGGAGTATTTAGCTATAATCTCATATTTATCTGGGGTCCACGTGGACCCCATACTATCGATGACCATCACTATACATGCAGATTGTCCTGTAACATACGAAACAAATTTCTAAATGTATATTTCGCTATATAGGCTGTTATATTAGACAATCCATCAAAGTAGTACAGTATCATCTTATCTCTTTGTTTATAACATCATTATGGTAAGCATGTATGCACATCTCATTTCTCATCAAATATTCTCAATGGTGACTGTTTATAATGCTTTATTTTGTAGAAACCTTGTTCGATAATTATTGTAAATAACCTGCTTATTGGATTTTTAATCTATATCCTACTATAAGGATACATTTGTGTTGGGGTCTGGTCGGACCCAAGGAGACCCACAACGTACACTTCCAGTATTCTTCGTGTTGAATTTTGAAGTATTATGGTAATCTCATCATATAGTGGTGGCTAATGATTGGAATATAGGAGTATAATAAAACTTTGACATCTTTTTTGATTCACCATTTGTATAAGAAATGGTTTAATACTTCTTATTTGTATGCTGGGAGCAATGTAATTTTGCGATTTGTTAATATATTTCCTCTAGAATACATATATTTTATGTTGTTCTCATTGCATGCTAACCCTAATAAAAGTTGTAATGCAACTGGTTTTTGGAATTTCAATCCAGAGCCTACTATAATGGTAACTTTGTGCTAGGGTCTGGTTGGACCCCAAGTGTTCCACAATGTAACTTTTCAAATGTGCTGATTTTAATTAAACATTTATTGATTTCTAGTTTTGAAGTATAGTTTATTATTTTCTTCTTTGAAGAGTCATGAGCGTTAGTTACAAAATCCTCAATCGTCCACAAACACCTTACTTACTTCTCAACCATCTTATACACAGATGTCTTTCTTGCTATGATTACATAGCAGTTAGCCAAACTAAACTGTCTAATAGGGGACATGTTAACTTCTGACAGCAGAGGTGATTGAAAAGAATATGTTGTGCATAAGTAGTTAGAACTGCATTTGCACCTCACACCGCCAGAGGGCTCCACGCGCGTGTCGAACTCAGGCAAGGCAATAGGGAAGGGGTAGAGACGACGACATCATAGTTCCGCAAAGTGGCACCACAGGGAACATTGCAAAGCTGCTGTGACAGTGTGACATGTCACCAGAGATGATTACATCATAGTTCTATGAAGTGGAATCAGAGAGCCTGTTGTTAGGGATGCATTGCTAGACCACTATGACAGGTGAACATGACATTATAGTTCCACGAAGTGGAACAACAATCATGATGAGATCATTATACATGTCTCAACAAGTAATCAATGGCTAGATTTAATATGGTCACTTCATGTATAAGACACTAATTCATTAGTTCTATATTTAATCAAACATTTCCTGACCTTTTATATGTAAATCACTTATCATCCTGGAAAGGATGCTTATTTAACATGCAAACTTATGACAGTATTACTGATTCACTAGCTTGTCTTCATCTATATAATTATGCTGTTAGTGAAATATTGTTTATTATGATAAATGACATGAAAATGCACAATTGATTTGATTTAGCATATTAATTATAGTTTTTAGTTACTAGGTTTAAGCATACTTTTACAATTATATACCTAAAAACACGCAGAAACTCTTACTTCAATGTAACAACTATTATACATATTATTCATTATTTGAATCAGGCAGTATAAATCACTTAATGTCCTGAAAAGGACGCTTATTTAAAAGGAAACTTATGACACTCTTTCTGTTTCACTAGTTTTTTTTCCATATAATTAAGTTCTTGGCAGTATATTGTTTCTTACAATAATGGACAAAAATATACAACCGATTTTAATTTAACATAATGATTATAATTTTTAGTTTCTATATTTAAGCATACTTTTAACAATTATTGTCCTCAAAAGGAACCAAAACTCTTATTTGACCGAGACAACTATTATAACATGCATATTGTCCATTATTTGAATAAGGCAGTTATTATAACCAATAATTTACGTTACATATTTTTTTTTCCTAAAAAGGATGTTTACTTAATTATCTATATAATGTAACATACTGTTTCATTTGATATATATGTATATACACACACATATAATGCATGTCATAACGTTCTAGGCATGATTTCATTTTACTACAACTAAAAATAGTAGATTACTATTTGTTCATCCATTCCCTCGAAAATTAAAATTTCATAAAATTTTAAGACTGCCTAATGTTAAGACAGTGTTTGTTAGGAAATATCATACACATACAAAGAGTGTGAGCAGTGACGTCAAGATAGGTGTTTGTTAGGAGGTCTTCACGTGGTCATATATACAGTATGGGGGCTGTGAGGTATTTCAACTCACCAGTTGATGACATTGAAAAAGAACATTATGTGTTTGTGTGATAATGTGTTATGACTTTAACTTAGTTCTGTTAGTACAGTGAACTTTGATAAATTTTGGTACATCTTATAACAAATTCATTAACATTTAAGATGTAAAAAACTCTATCATTATGTTATACAGTTAGAACAATACTAACTTAATTATAATAAGCATGGTCTTTGAGCAATGATCATTAGAAATATACCTAATCACGTTGTTGAATGTCTGATATAGTTTTTTTATGTGAATCTTATAGGAATGTTCTTTATAAACTGATTTCATGTAAAGGATATATGTGTCTTTTTTGAAGTCCATATCTTTTGCTATGAGATCACGAAACTTAGAACTATATCACCATATTGAAAAATGTTCACTTTAGTGTTTTTGATACTTATTGTTCCAATGATGTAACACATTTTCCGTCCTTTATATTGTACAAGAGCCACAATCAATGTTCTGCGTCATTATATATCAGATGAAGTACAACTGTTCTTGGTTTCATTACATGATATAGAACTAAACGTTCTTCAAGAAGTAGCTGTTGACCAACTTGTGACTAACCAACAAAGGGCAGTAAGATAGTCTAACTGAGTAGAAAGTATAACAAGAATTGTACGCTAACTTAAATGTACCATACATGTATGAAAGTTAATTTAATCTTGGTAATCCATACATATTTCAGACTGTGTTATTTGTAAATATCAAAGGTTATTATGCTGTCAGCTTGTTAAATAAATCGGTCCCTCAGATAAAATTGAAGAACACTTTCCAAAATGTAAGATGGATGATACTGTTATTTCTTTACGTCTCTAAATGATTAAACCTTCAAGAAGTTAGACTATGTATAGATCTTTGTGAGTTATATTTGTAAAGTTATATTTAAACGACAAATATGTGAGTTCTATATCAAAAAACAGAACATAGTAACTTAGAAGCAGAAAATAATTTCCTATTGTACCATCAAATATTGAGAATTTCATGAATGTACATTTAGCTTTCTTTATTGTTAAGTAAAGTGTAAGAATATATATATTTTTTTGCTGTCTCTTAGTTCAGTGACATAAAACATGATAGACAGTAAACATGATGGATTTATAAAATGTGAAATAAAAGATATGTATTTTCTTGTCTTTATCACAAGAAACAACAAATTGAAATATTTTATGAAGAACTTTTTTATTGTTATCTCAGTTATTTTACAGAGTTTGTTTGTTCTTAAAAATGTCAAAGGTAGAATGAATGCACAATATATTAGATAAATCTTGGATAAATTCGTCTTTCTCTATAATGTTCCAGAAAGTTTCATTGTGAGAACCTAATAGATTTTGCTGCATTACTCTTTGATTAAACATAGATTGAATAATAAATTTATTAACTCTTGTCAATTCAGATCTCAAATATAACCATACACGTCCATCATGATTTAACATGTTGCAAGAATGGTGAGTTTGATCAAGTTCATCGATTTCATCTTCACACTGGTTTTTCTTTAGTACTTGTAAAATAGAGTACTCTTGTTCGGCATATATATATTTATAAGATTTGATTTAATCCGATTATTCAGTTTCTTTTCATTATTAACTATAGTATTTAAGTAAGTGTCAAAATGAGAAATCTGTGCATATAAATCCTTCCATTCTGAATTTGATAAAACAAAAGGAATCTTATCAGATGTCATATCAATACCATGATAATCAAACCAATAGGTGAACAAAATAGAGAGGATATCATTAACACACACAACGCAAATTACACGATTCCGTCCTTCTAGAAGAAAATCTTGTTCAGTTTTGCTCTGTGTAGCTACACTAATGTTTGAGATCCACTGTTGATATAGTTGGATATAATCTTCATTTTCCAAAATCCTTGAACTGTCGAATATGAATATTCAAATTATTCTTGTAAGTGTATAGAGTGATCTAACAGTCGTTCTCAATAGGATAGGCATGAAATGAATCAGGTGCTTCTTCACGTTGTATAATAATAGAAGAACCTAACTGTTGTTTTGTCTGTTTTATTGGTTCTTCTTCACTGCTGAATTTGGTCCTTTTCGCCATTTCATTAATGCCAGTAGCATTTATTTTCTTTCCAACAGACTAAAATATAATACAGTATATAATTAGTAAAGAAACATAGAAATTAGATTTATAAGCAAAGAAAGATATGTATATACTTACGTTTAAAGGCTGGTTCTTCATTCTTTCTTCCATGTAGTAGAACTGCATCAGTCTGATTATTAGTGGTGAATGGGTCAGGGTACTTATATTTGAAAAGTGACCCAGATTTGAATAAAATTTAGACAGATATTACAAATTAGGATATGTCTGAGCTTTTAATTGAGCATATCAACACTAACAAGAAACAGTTAACTCTATCATCACTAGAGTACCTTCAAATATAATTCATTGTAATGTATAATGGAATCGTACATCTCATACATTTCACATGTTGATTATTTACTGACTTTTAAATTCATTGAAATACAAAAACTCTAAATAAATTATTGTGAACATTAAATTTATGAAGAAAATATATTATTTTGTAGAGTTTGAACCGTTTATTTTCATTATTAAGTATAATTTAATTACATAAATTGTGACAGTCTATTATAACTGTCTTGTTCAACCTTTGTTCCATAAAAGTTTTCCAACACATTGATCACTTTCTTCTTTTAGTAAAACTATGAATCAGATAGAGTGTTCTACATTCAAATGAAAGCATTATCTATTTTAGTGAACACTAAAGGTGAAACACTTTTCTAAACTTGACATCCTGCCCAGTATATTTTCTAAAACCAAAATTTACTGAACTGGTCAGTGATCCTGAATATCAAACACGTGACTGAAGGCAGGTAGCAAAAGTATAGATTATATGTAGTTAGTAAGAAACAGACTCGAATACAGTGAGGTAACAACATTAATTGTTATTTATTTAGAATCTCTAAACTCAACTGACTTATAAAGCTAAACATGCAAATAAGCGTCCTCTTCAGGACAAATCATCTGATATATAGCAACACTAATTTTAGTTGTTACCACATCATTGTTTTGTATCTGTTATTATATTTTTTGAGTCCATGGAAATTAAAACATGAGATAATTAAACTGAACTTTTGGCTCATTGTGCATTATCGTTTATAAACTATATATAATATTACATACTGAGTTGGAATGAACATAATTTGTATGAAAGCTAATCCAGTTAATTGTAACTATAATGCTTATAATACCTCAAGTTTTTGTTAAGTATGTATGATATTTGTTAATTTTACTGGCACGACAATATATTGGACTATGAAAAAACGTGTGTTTTATATATGATAATCATAGAATACTGTTTTGTAAGATCTGTCTATAATGTGAAATAATCAAAGAATTATAGTTAAAATACTGTTATGTTCATTTGTGTATTTGAAAAATGTACTAAGTTTAAATGTATATAACGTTTTGAAAGATGTAAAAATTAACACGTAATATTTTTTCAAAAATTATTAATGAACAAAGGTCAAACTTGTCATTGACTGGTAAGTTGAAATATCTCGCAGCCTCACACTATACGTGTGACCATGTAACGACCTCCTAACAAACACCTGTCTTGACGTCACTGCCCACACTGTATATGTGTGTGCAATATTTCCTAACAAACACTGTTTTAACATTAGACAGTCTCAAAGTTTTATGAAATTTTAATTTTCAATGGAATGGATGGATGAACAGTAAGTCATTCATTTATATTTTTTGTTGTAGCAAAATGAAATCATACATAGAACGTTATAACATGCATTATTTTTTGTGTGTATATATATATATATAAAGTGAAACAGCATGTTATATTGTATAGAGAATTAAATAATCGACCTTTTCAGGACAATACTTGTAAAAAGTATGGTTAAATATAGAAACTAAATTTATAATCAGTATGTTAAATCAAAATTGGTTGTGCATTTTCTTGTCATTTATCATAAGCATATCAAGCCGATTCCTAAATTAAGCTACTTTAAACAAAAATTTTATTCATACTACCAATCGTGTATTGTTAAATAAAGAGTCTGCTTCTTCAATTTTGTGCAAAGCTACTCTAGGGCTATCTGCACTGACCATCCTTAATTTAAGCAATATATTG
Organism: Limulus polyphemus; assembly: GCF_000517525.1. Lineage (NCBI taxonomy): Eukaryota > Metazoa > Arthropoda > Merostomata > Xiphosura > Limulidae > Limulus > Limulus polyphemus. Next base: position 18,074 of record NW_013667928.1, read on the forward strand.
GAGATAAGACAGCTAGTCGGCACCACCTACCGCCACTTCTTGGATTACTCTTTAACAACAAATAGTAGAATTGACCATCACATTATAACAACCCCACAGCTAAAAGAGCGAGCATGTTCAGTGACTGGATTTGAACCCACGAACAGCAGATTGTAAATCAAACACTCTAACCAACAAGTTATTCCAGACCCAAAGAAAAGGGAATAAAAACATTGCTAGTTTTTAGAAAAACGACTGAAAACACCCTCATATCATGATCAGATTTTCTTGAATAGTAATTATGAATCTCTAAATGTCTCTTCTAGTTAAGTTTAGGGCCTGAGAGTTATCTAATGACTACCTTTGGGTACTTTATAGTTCGTTATTTGAGTAAGAGTAGTCGCTTTAGGCGGTGGGTGATGCTGACTTGTTGCCTTCTCTCTAGTCCACAGTTTACAGTTAGGTACGGTTATGGCTAAACCGTAAGGACCTGTGATTTGTGACCTAGCTATTTAGTCCATTAAGAATTAAGATCACGTTTAAGAGAACAATAAAATTACTGTAGTCTTATTCCAATAGGACAAATTGTTTTTAAGGCATAATAATTTTAATTATGGGGTTGCTTATATAGTCACCCTGCAAATATGTGTGTGTGTGCGCGCACGCGCTTTATTAATAGTTCCCAGGAAATAGACCATCTTTCATCTACAAACTACTTCCTATAAGATTAGGTAAAAAGAACATCTTTAAAAAAAAACAAAACGAATCCCATCCACGAACTGCCTAGGAAAAGTATGAACATGGAATTAATAAGATTTTCATTACTTTAAGAGTAAATTTGGAAATGTTTGAGAGGAAAAAATTTAAAGAACCCCATTTGTGGGGGGGGGGGTCCACAAATTCAATTTTTCTATTCTTTGCCAGGTTTTCTAATGGTGCGTGTATATTTAGTACTTCTTTTACTCCTTTTCTCAACTTCCAGGGTTAATGACACCTCAATCAGTTACTGTTACAAAACTGAGATAGTGAAACGCAAATATGGCACAATAAGAGAAGCATCTAAAAATGTCATGTTGATGCACGGCTTTTGCTGTATGTGATGGAACACATAACTAGGCATGTCTCCAAAACTTACAAAACCATCTGAACAGTAAAACAGTTAAATGTAGTTGCTATTAAACGTTTGGTAAAGCTCAACAGAAAGTGTCTGATTGTTTATTTAATCTCGCGTAAAGCCTGTAGAGGGCTTTCTGTGCTAGTGGCCCCAAATTTAGAGTAGAGGGAGAGCAGCTAATCAACATCACCTATAGCTAACTCTTGGGCTACTCTTTAACAACGAATAGTGAGATTAACTGTTACATTATAACGATCCCACAGCTGAAAGGACGAGACTTTCCGGTGACTGGAATCGAACCTGCAATCCGTGGATTGTGAGTGGAGCGTCCTAACCACCTGGTCATGCCAGGCCTAACAGAAGGGGGATAAAAATATAGGGATTTTAGCTAATTCTCCCTGTATTTTGAATGCTGTTTTGCAATAATAATAAGAAACAATTCATTGTAAAAGATTAAAGATATTTATCCATAGACAGAGATATTGTGAACTAATACACATCTTATAAACTAGAGGAACTTCATATATTAATATAAGACTTTTATTTACACTATTAGATGTCAATGTTCCCTGTTATATTACTACGAAAGTTAGATAAGTGCTAATGACTCTCCTTTCGTTTTATTTTACATCTATCATTAATGATTATCACGTTTTAAGTGAATTTATTAGATCTCTACTCTAAACATACCTGTCTCAAGCTTTTTATACATTTTAAGTTCTAAAAATCACTTTCCAAAGAAGATAAAACGAATAAAAACACAAACAGTACAATTTAAAATTGTGATTTATGTTTTAAAGAAACGGAAAGCTATTGAAAGTTAACATTCGAAGTATATTTCGTGAAATGTGTGTGTGTGCTGATAATCTGTACGATATAACAAGGATCTCTGTGTCTATATTCGTCGTACAATCTAATAGCACTTACTGGCAGGCAATACAGGAAGATAACAACTGTGGTTGTTTTATCGCGAGCACTGTGCTCTTGTCCAGTGTGTTACAATGACTGGTTTTCAGTTTCTGCGTCTTTTACAGTAAAGCTTTTGCCATTAACTGAGGATTTGGGGGTATAAGAACATTGTTATTGACCAGAAGGCTTTTTTTTACAATCATGTTTTCATAATAACCTCTATTGTTGTTTCTTCTTTGTGTTTCTTTCAACTCTCTTCTACAACCAGACCCTTGACGACTTCTGTCACTTAAACGATACGACGTCTTAGCAACTGAATTCCGGTTGTATGCACACATATCTGTTCGCCAACTGACACTGATTTACTGTGCTTTTTCTTCCTTCTTTATTCTAAAATTATCTGTTTAAGTGACAGAAAAAAAATCGGAAAACACGAATATAATGTACATAATGTACTCCGTCTTAACTATGAAATGAAAAGTATAATTCTTTTCTAGTAATGACGCTTGAAGAAAGAAAGAAATGTTTTTAGACAAATTTTACAAGTTCCATTGAAATTATTCAACGTGTAAAATTACTTTGACTGTAACCTCATAAAAAAAAACAACAATGTAATTTAAACTTATGATCTTATGGATGTATCTGTTTAATAAAGCGGACCGCGTTTATCAGAACAAAAAACATGAAAATAATCAGATAATTAATACTACACTGTAGTGAAATATAGACAATACATTACAACAATGTATTTGCAAGCTTTTGACCGGTTTACTGCGGTAATCTCTGGGCATATATGATGTTAGTACCTTCAAATTCAATAGGCATTACCAACATCCCTGCCCGATGATGACAGCACTAAACCGGTTGAAAGCTTGCAAAGACATTTGATGTAATGTATTGTATATATTCCGTTACTATGTTGCATTAATTATTTTATATTTTTATCATGGTTTCTTCATCTTGTAATGTAAACTGTTTTGTAATTTATGATATTTTTATCAGCAGGAGCTGTTCCAAACTACTCCTACATCGTTTGTTTTGTTTTTACGAAAACATCTCTTGTAAGACGATTTTTGAGCATAATATATATAATTATATTTTCATGACTGGCGCTTTTTATGTACTTCTGCACGTTGTAGTTAAATAGAGGGAAAAGATTAACTTTCAATAGATGTGGAATGAAAGAAAGTTATAAATGACAATTCTTGCAGTTCTTAGCTTCAAATACAAGCATATTAGACAACCAAAGACTCGTAAAGTTATTAAGATTACTAAATTAATTTCAAGTTTATAAAAGCCGAAAATGCTTTGTAACAGCCTATGTTTGTAAGAAATTATATCATTTTTGCAACATGACTTTTTTTACGTCTTCTAACTCAACACTGATTGGTAGATGTGAAGCACTATAGAGCGAGAGAGAGAGAATAGTAAAAGGGACAAAGGCAAAATTATTCTAAATTTTATCACATAAGAATTAAATAAGTTTGATCTTAAATCATAATAATCTTAGGTTTAAGTTTGTACATTATGAAACGTGATATGTGTACACACACATCGTTACCATGATAGTTTGTACATTATGAAACGTGATATGTGTACACACACATCGTTACCATGATAGTTTGTACATTATGAAACGTGATATGTGTACACACACATCGTTACCATGATAGTTTGTACATTATGAAACGTGATATGTGTACACACACATCGTTACCATGATAGTTTGTACATTATGAAACGTGATATGTGTACACACACATCGTTACCATGATAGTTTGTACATCCTAAGATTGGTACATACGTTTATAACATTCAGGAACTATTAAGGATCAAATTTAAAGGTACACAATTTAATTTTCATTCTCTGATAGGACTAAATTCAGGATCATGTAGGTCTTGCAATCGCACAGACGTGAAATCAATTCGATTTTTCTAATCGTGCTCTGGTCTATAATTTCTCACAAATTAAGCAGTAAATCCTATAATTGCTGCTGGGATACTGGTCGTGGTCGTATTTCTAAGGTACCTATCAAAGTGCTCCTTTGTGTATTATTTATGGTTCAGATAAGGACTTCGTGGCAGTCAGTATAGAAGATGCAGTCCTTTCTTTGGTAATTTTGGAGGAGTGAAATGGTACTTCATGTTCTTGCATAACATTGCATGTGTGGTTCTGAATTCTTTGATCAAGAGATTACCCTGAGCAGTGGATATGTACCCTGCGGAACTGACACGATCATAAATGAACAATAAGGCTCTTTTTACTAGCATAGTTAATGCTTGTCTAAACCATCGTGTTCAACAGTTGACTGCAAATGCAAGTAGGTTGCCAAAGTTTACCCAGACTTGTGTACGTTCAGAAGATGTGAATAGGTGGAAGTTTGACTCACCTTACAAAACTATGACTCGCCAATATACAAGGGGTCTGTCAAGCAGCATTCAAAACAATAGTCTTTAGTTACTAAGGTAACCAGATTCTTCCTTCGACCAACTCATCCAGTACATCTGAGTATACGTGCCAGCTTAAGTATAACACCTTCTTCTAAGCATCCTTCACTAAACTATTGAATTATCGACGGACAACTCTTATATAAAGCCTCTGATTAGCTCATTATTCTACCAAAGAGAATGGAAAAGTGTCAAATCTTCCGCATGTTTTCAGGAGTTCTCTGACTAGCATATCGACAATGATAATTTTTTCCACATCACATCTCCATACAGAATATTAAAATACATTGGTGAGATCACTTTTAATTTTGTGTACTTTTATGTATATATATGTATCTATATATAATATTATATATATATATAAGACTGATCTTTTCGAGCGTAATAACATATGAATAATATTAAAAGGATCACCAGATTTGAAATACTGTTTTTTAATATCTTTAGTTGGTTGGGAGCGCTTTTACAGCTTACACTGCTCTTCATCCATCCTAATTAAATGCAATACATAATACGTTTCAACAAAATCAAAATGCTTATAGGATGAATGCGTCCCAGTAAGTAAGTATGAAAGGCAATTCAAAGAAGTTGAATTGATAAATAAACATTGTGGACGTTAAAAGAATGACTAAAATTCAGAATACACTTCGCACCAATCGGCAATCGAGAGAATTATAGTGACGACATGTCAACAGTTCCTCAGCCAATTATATTTTCTGGCGAGGAAAAATCCTAATTTAATTTGGTGTCAATAGTTGTTGTTTGCAATAAAGAAAGTAATTCATCAGCATTCTTTAAAAAAAAATATCAGAACACAATAATTCGTAATATTTAATACTATTTTGTCGGTACAGGTATGTAGACGTATTCATAAAGAGAGGCTTAAACAAAGGTAAGTTTCATCAGCAGAATAATAAATAAATAGATAGATGGATGGATAATCAGATATATCGCTTTCTTTAATCATGAAATTTCAGCCAAGATTTTGAATGCGTTTTGTTATTCTCAGATCGTCCAATAATCAGTCCACATTAGCCAGATTAGTTTATGAAGACATGTTCTCAAACCAGCAATAAACTACATACATAGTCCAAAAGATAGTTAGTTATTCTAGACCAAAGCGACATTGAACTATCTGCTGTATCTATCGCAGGGAATCGAACCCTGGATTTGAGCGTTGTGAGTCCATAAATTTACCGCTGTAACATCTGGGGACCTATCCAAAAGAGGCTTGGTAAAAATGTCCACTCTTTAAATGTATGTAAAACAAAAGTTAATTGTTAACCAAATCTTTCATCTTCTTTGCCCGAATAACGACCATTTGGCCATAAATATCGAACTAAATATATTTATCTTCTTGAAAAACATTCTCTAGCACATGAAAACCATCACTGCTGTATTGGAAATCAAGTCTATTGGTTGGTTTACACAGAATTCAGCAGTGCAAGCCAGTCTGCACGTGGATGTTGTAATTTAATCATGATCAAACTAAAGATCCCATTTACCAAATAATTTAATTTTGAGGGACTGTAAAGTTTAGCCTCGACTTTCAAGAACTGAAAGATTTCGTAGAAGTCTTGGCTAAATGAAGATGTGCTGATATGTTAGTTTCGGATTAAACGAAACGGTAAAGTGTGGTATCAGATGACCGATTAAAGTAGACTAGCCTCTTCGTTTTTCTTATATTCACCGAACTGGAAATTGTTCGATAACTAGTTCTCTTAGTAACAAAAGAGACCCTGGAAATATCATAAGAATTTGAAATACCTAAATACACCTACGTACATTTTATACCTAATACATCTCTCGTATCTTTGGATTTAACCTACTGAAATGTTTATTTTCTTATATTCATGTACATACGAGTCACGAGGCGATTCTTCAGTCTCTACTCAAGCGAGACTAACTTTGTGATCTAGCACGCTAGATACACTGCGTTATCAGAATGCCAAGTTTGTAGCATGTCTTGATTAAGTAATAAGTTGAGGTTAGTCTTCAAAGCCATCAGTCACTGAAGATGATTTTACAGCCGGATTGATACGTAATAGATGAGCTAGATGGCATTCTTCTGGCAAAAGATAAGCTACTATGTTAATAGTCGTTTTTTTTTCCAAATCTTTACCTGTCAGTTTCCCCTTGTAAATCTCCATATAAATCAGCCTTGCCTATCGTTTGTTTCTTTCCTTTGTCTTATGACATTGTAAAGCAGACAAGCGTTTTATTTAAATAATTAATAAATTTATCTCATCTTGTATTCATCTGTTTATATATTTATATTTATGTGTTTCTGTTTCCCAGACTTTACCTATTTATATTTACCTTATCTTGCTACAGATCTATATATCCATCTTCTTCTGTATCTATAGATAACTGTTTACTAATATATCTGTTCTAATGGTATTTCTCATACTCTCTTTACAAACATCTCTAAGATCTTATTTTCAAGCTTTTAATTTTCTCTTATAATTAGTAGCAGATGCTCTTAGCTTTTTTGTTCGGGAATGATCTGTTAGAAATCTGTATAGCAACGTAAATTTTTGGTATTTAATTTATGGTAGGGACGTAGCTTGAAATTCTTCACAATTACTCATTTGTGTAAAGATAAACGATTATGTTATAATGAAGCGACCCATGCGGAGACCCAGGAGTCCTCCCTCACAAAATTTTCAAAAATCTGGATGCTCTAAAACGTATGTTTAGGAAGAAATTACCTCTTATCAAGAATGGAAACATTAATAATATGCTTTTGTAATTAAACCCTGGGTAGCCATTTTAGTTCTTAAAATTTATGTCAGTGTAGGCCTTTATCTCTACATCGCGTTATTTGATTAGAGAGGCGATTGCTTACAAATGAGCAAGAACGAACAGATATTTTTCATAATGGCGGCTGTAAAAGTGGAACATTTTCATTTGTTTCTATGCAGAAATATATTAATTTCATATCAAGGGTGTGACATCAGACAATGTTTCATTTCACAACGACTTTATGACGCAACTACAGGAAGTACACTAATATATTGTGAAGAAAATTAGGTTTTTGCGACACGTTTAGGAACTCGGTGTCTTTGCAATACAAGCCTACAAAAATAAAACAAGTAAAGTTAAAAATAAAAATATCAAACAATAGGAAAAGCGTAATTGTTCTGTCAACCTATGGTCTTTATTTATTGGTTTACTTTAAGGTTATTTTGTTTTAAACAGAAAGTCTTAAAATATAGTAATACTTGAAATGGTTTTTCTTTCTATGAAGAAATGCAGGGATTCAGTTTTTGGCATACATCTATTTCTATTTGTCACTCTTTGTAAGTATGGATTAATCTATTTTTCTATCCGTCAGTATTTTTTAATGAACATATTTGAATATTATTTTGTTTCCTCGTTCATTCTCTGTTTACGTGCCTGTTAATCATCGCTGTCCTAATGTTTACGTGCCTGTTAATCATCGCTGTCCTAATGTTTACGTGCCTGTTAATCATCGCTGTCCTAATGTTTACGTGCCTGTTAATCATCGCTGTCCTAATGTTTACGTGCATGTTAATCATCACTGTCCTAATGTTTACGTGCCTGTTAATCATCGCTGTCCTAATGTTTACGTGCATGTTAATCATCGCTGTCCTAATGTTTACGTGCATGTTAATCATCACTGTCCTAACACGCTTCTAAGAAGGATTTTTCAGTACTGCTCCATTTAATGTTGTCTATACGAGAAAAGTATTCGTAGAAGAAGGTCACGTGCTAGACATCCTTTCTGGGAAGGTTTCTGTTACTGGGATTAATAGTGTATCTCATTCGTGGATTTGAGTGTAAGATATGGATTATAAGATCAGACTGTCATTCACAATGTGTATTGGGTTAGACGGCTTCTTGTGCGTACAAACAGAATTTGAAAATTTTCTGTCTTCATTAGGCTGAAGATATTGGATAATTCAGCTTGACGTTTTACTTGAATGAACTCTCAGGACTTGAAGAAATGAAACTTTAAAAGTAAACAAAAGATATTAAACGTGCAATATAATATAATACGCGTTTAGTCACAGTGGGAAATACTTCCAGTATAAATTATGTATACTACAGATTTCTGTTTCTAGAGGGCTGGGTGTGACTTATTGGTAAGCGCGCCGGGATGGAGATCCAGGGCTCCAAGGTTCGAGATGCATATTCATCTGGAGTCGTTGTGAAACTGTCAGTTAATCCTGTTATTTAGTACAAGGATGCTGCTGTTTTCGTAAGATGAGAAAGGATTGTTTGTGCACTTTAGTAGATAAATGATTAGTTACTTGGTGAAGCGGAATTTGCTTACAGTACATGTCTAGTAAGTGTTAAACTTGGGATCACATTCAAGCCTTTGACATTGCGGGATTTGATGGACACGTTGGAAGTTCACAAGTTACTGTCTGTTTTAAGAGGATATTGCGTCACAGGGCTTTATTTTAGCCAAAACGTTCAGAATTTTACTTGTTATACTTTCACCAAAAACTTTATGTGGAGACATCAAAAACTTATTGGATCTACACTCATTACCATGTGTATGGATGGACAACCCATCTCGCTTTAAATCCCTCTGTGTAGGCGTGGTACTGGTACCACTCTGTGGCGTCTACATATCAAAACAATGTACAGATAATACAAACCTTTGCGGATTTACACTACTACAATATGTTTGAGACAATATAACCTTGTCAGGCTTTACACTCATCAAATATTAAAATCATTTATAGAAATGACACAATCTTATTAATCTACAATTACCACATTTCTGAACTGTGTGTGTAGAGATGACACACATTTGTTGGATCTACTCTCACCACATTTCAGTACTTTGTGTATAGATGACAGACTTGTTGGATCTACACTCACCACATTTCAGTACTATGTGCATAGATGACAGTCTTGTTGGATCTACACTCACCATATTTCTGAACTGTGTGTAGAGATGACACAAACTTGTTGGATCTACTCTCACCACATTTCAGAACTAATTGTTGGATTTACACTCACCACATTTCAGAACTGCGAGTAGAGATAACACAATCATGTTAGATCTCAAATTAAAGGCCCCAGATAATGTTTCTTGTTTTAACCTCTGTCAATTGGATTCATTGTCGAATGTTTTGTTTTGAGAGAAGTGGGAGCTCTTCTGGATATAATAAATAAACTAATAATTAATCCAAGCTGTAAACCAAGCGCAGATACTGTTAACTATCATGTAACCGAATTGATTTTTTTTCCCAAATATTATGTTACTATGCAAAAGCTTAAGCTTAGTAATTGTATAGATTAGAAATTAAAGGATCGTGTCTTCAGAATATTTGGAATCCATATCAGGCTTTTATCGTGGAAAAATAAATTTTGTTATTAATAAAAATCAAAGAACCTACATATGTTACGTACAAATTACTTCAAGAAGATACAAAATTCCTTAGAACATGCTAGTCTTCTGGAATATTTCATTCAATGTATTAATTAACGGCACATTCTTTACAACTATATAGTATTTTCAACCTGTTGGCTTAATCAACTAATTCAGAGACACTTACTATTTAGGCACAGCCATTCCTACTTTAAAACTGCTGACCATATGGTGGGCAATCACTCAGCAGATACTGCTACCTATTCATCTACCCTTAACATCAGAATCGACTGGTACAGTTATAAATCTCCCACACTGCTTGAAGTGCGGAACGTGTTCGGAACATGTGGTGGCTTGCACCTTAAACCTTCTGATCCGCAGCGTGTCACATTAACCATTAGGTTTTACCCAGCCTTAGTTATTAAAAATAAGCAATTTGGTTGCGATAATACATCAAGTACTTACGAGCTTGAAATATAATAATACAACAAACATTAGTTGAAGCATTAACTGTACATTATGCTTTGAGTAAGATTAGCTGAAAATATCTGCGTTTTCCAAAGGAAATAAAATCTGATTTTGTGACAGGAACAATAACTTATGTGAAGTTAACGGCTTACTTCTGTAATAAACCATTTGACGGGATAAGCTGAGATGAAACACGTTAGTAAGTTATGTGCTTACTATGCAATGTTACACACTCTGGAATAGCTTTAGGTACGAATGGCTACCCTTAGGAACGTGCTCTCTTCCTTAAGTGATCGATATGGCCAACATCCACACATGCAGAGTAAGGAAATTGTTTCTTGCGACAGTAAAGCCACCAGCCTAGTTGATTATTCTTGATACAGCATTTAGCAAGGAATGGGGAGTCCAGGGACATTTTGTAATAAATTAGCTGCTTAAGTAGATAATGAACAAGAAACAAAAGAGAACAATACTGAAAACACTAATAATATATGTATGTAAATATGATCGATAAACGTTTTCATATGTATTTGCCGTTAATGAAATCTGTTGTGGAAAAGTTGTCTCAACTGGAGTTGTTTTAACGCCCAAACAAAACAGAAGGAAAAAAATGGTGTCAATTTATACATAGTCTTGAACCCGACGATACTAAATATCACAGTTTATATTTTTTATATCATTCGTATACATAAATATGGATACAATGCATTGGATATTGCCAACGAAAAGCGATGCTCGCTTTACTGGGAGAAGACCCTGCTTGAGGCGCGCATGAGCACCGAGAGTGCGCGCACTCTCGCGAATGCATGCATTTCGCACACATTGCAACAGCTAAGTTGGCTCGAGAGACACGCACTGAATATATATAAAGCGGTTCTATGAGAGTTAGAGCTTCAACAGAGTTTGGTCTGTCGATGTTCTGTTAACAGATGTGTGGACATGTTTCCCACTACTCAGATGACAAGTGATCAGGGTCCTCCGACACCCTCAGGAGTCAGCAGTGTTCCTCCTTTGGACCCGCAGTATTTTTACACCCAAGGTCAAGGCCTTCAAATAGCCCCGCAGCGTTGTTTCCCCACAACGGAGAAAGGTAGAATTCAGATTTAATTATCTTCTGCTTATATGGATGTTTCATCTACACATTCATATGCGTTTCATAATATTCATCTTGAACTTTGTACAATTTTGATCGTCATTAGCTGTTACAGGTTATATTGTATATTGATAATAAAATTAAAATGTTATCATAGAATTTTAATACTCAATTCTGATCTTTAGATACATATACAAGGAAGTTCCGAATACAAGTATATTCACTCATGATAGCAGCTTACTTTTATGGATCGTAACGCTTAATTACCAGCTTACTTTTATCGATCGTAACGCTTAATTAGCAGCTTACTTTTATCGATCGTAACACTTAAATAGCAGCTTACTTTTATCGATCGTAACGCTTAATTAGCAGCTTACTTTTATCGATCGTAACGCTTAATTAGCAGCTTACTTTTATCGATCGTAACACTTAAATAGCAGCTTACTTTTATCGAACGTAACGCTTAATTAGCAGCTTACTTTTATGGATCGTAACGCTTAATTACCAGCTTACTTTTATGGATTGTAACGCTTAATTAGCAACTTACTTTTATCAATCGTAACGCTTAATTAGCAGCTTACTTTTATCAATCGTAACGCTTAATTAGCAGCTTACTTTTATCAATCGTAACGCTTAATTAGCAGCTTACTTTTATCGATCGTAATACTTAATTAGCAGCTTACTTTTATCGATCGTAACACTTAATTACCAGCTTACTTTTACCGATCGTAACGCTTAATTAGCAGCTAAAATCGGTATAAGGATTGTTTTATGTATAACAATTGAATTAAGATAAACGTCCTAACGTCAGAATAAAAGTGCGTGTTTTATTCTGATTTGTTTTATAAATATTAATATAATACGACATAGTAAATATACATTTCATTTTTTAATCTGCAGCATTTGATTTTAACCTAATTGAAAACAAGTCATCATTTTAGATTATTTAAACTTCTGTTATTACTCCTGAAGTTTTGAAACTTTGCTTATCCTTCCGTTTATTTGTTAGATTAACAGTTACAAACGACGAATCACACCTTTTACATGCGTCTTTTGTGGCTTTTAAAGTTTTATTTGTTTGTTTCTTGTTCTAAGATATATCTAGAGTTGGTATTGTGGTGGCACAGCGATATTTCTGCGGTTTCGATACCCGTGGTGGGCAGAGCACAGATGACCCATTGTGTAGCTTTGTACTTAATTACAAATAAACAAGCCAGATTGCATTGAACTAGAGTAGTTTCGTCGTGTAATCTTGAAAAAAACAGGCCGAAGACCACCCAAGCCACGTAAAAATGTATCCTGTGGTTTAAATAAACAAGTGTATCAAAACGTTACAGGGTTGACCAAAAAAAAAGTAAGAGTAATATTTCAAGTATCTTTAAAATCAATTATTAAGAAGTAAATGTGCACTATGAGCTATTTGGATTACAGAGTTTTATTAATCATTTTTGTTTACTGGAATTTTTCTCCTCTTTTATGGCTTAAAACGCTAACATTCTGGGCTCGATTCCTGCTTTGGGCGCGGCGCGTTGTGTAGCTATGTGTTAAACAAATAAACAGTCTAAGGATCATTGGGATTAATTGACATAGGAAATTATTCTTATAGTATTAAAAAGACTCGAGTTTTGACAATTTAGCCGCGGCATAACGGCTTATAGAACGGCTCTGATTTTTTTCAAGTACAAATTTTTAGCTCATAGCTCCGTCATATTTTGGCCGATTTGAGATATAATTATAGGTTTGGACTCAGGAGGTCAAACCCTTTTCGATTGATGTATTTGACCACGCTCACGGTCTCATAGGTTAATTTACTCTAATCCTGCCTAAAAGAATTTCAATTTGAGGGTATGCTGGTAGAGATCCTGATGAGTAATAAAATTGAATCACGTCCCACGCTTGTTATTGCTGGCGCACACATATATAGCTAATAATAAAAAAAAAAAGGTTTACATAAATTAATTTACTCTAATCCTGCCAGAAATAACTTCAAGTCCGCAGCTCTTGAGGATTCCCTCTTGTTTTATTTTAGTTCGAATTTTACTAAACACTAAAAGGATTCGCTTAGAAAGTTTACACACACACAGGTTAATATGATAACTTATCGCTGAGCCACCAGGTTGAGTAATCTTTAGAAATACTGTGTCAAGAGTAAATTTTTGAAGCTTATATAGTTCTACCGATTACTTTAAAAATATATACTTAACATCTGCTCTTGGGTAGCAATAAATACAATGGTAGAGTTAGTTGGTATATTTTCAAAAAGACACATTGCTGTGATCACTTAACTGTTTGTAAACTCTTGAGCCTATAGCCTATGTAAAACAAACAAACTTCAAGTCAACTTAAGCTGTTAATTTTAATTGTCTTTTAAACAAAATATAGCAATATTCATCAAATATATTAAACTTAGAAGTTCTGTAATTTGCTTATACCTATACAACATAATGGATATTATATAATTTTGACGTTCTAAGAACAAATGACTTTACATATTATTCATCATAATGAAAGACGCGTAGAATAGAAAGGTTGATAAATTACACTTAAAAAACAACAACAATAAAACTCTAGAGCTTTTGAAAAGTGAATATTTCTTGATCATGGGTAAAGGCAGAATGAAGCAATAGATAGGTGTTCGTTTAGTTGTTACAAAATAAAACGCTATTTTTCTGATCTGCTTTCCCTCGAGTCTAATTAAGCATTATTATTGTTATTTATTACTATTTTTCACTACTTTGATTTTTTTTTGAATATTCTATCACGAAAGTAAAAGAAACTCTAAACATTCTCTGGACTGCAAACCCACAAAGTCCAAATACAAATGTTCTTAGTGTTTCATATGTTAACGAACAGAAAACATCTGTGTACATCATGGCCTTTAAGTCTTGTCGTTTGGCCTTAGTTAGCGTTTTCCTCTCTGCACGTAGGTTGTAAGGCTTGTGTTGACGACATGATAAGTTCTACTCGAAAAGAGAAGAACACAAATTAAATATGAGCAATCGACTCATTTTTCGGAAAACGTAGCTTAACGATAAAACAAAACACGAACGTAATAATAGGAAGCATTTATTAAACGTTTCTGAATCCTCACAATTCCATCATCAGTAATCTAGGGTTAAATAATAGTGTCTGCTCTCAAGTGGACAAGATTCATAAGTGACAGGACTAGTATAGTAGTATTTTACAATAAAGTGAGAAAAGAACTTCCATAAACTTATTTGTAAATCTGTACTTAATAAAGCAGAAAAATTCGCATTAATGACTCGAATCTGTTAATAGTATAACGAAGGAAAAATAAAGCATCCAAAAGTTAACCAATATGATAGTTTGTTTTTAAGCACTGAATTGCGCAACGGGTTACCTGTGCTGTGCTCCTTGCAGGGATCAAACCTAAAATTTTTGCGTTGTTAACCCTCAAACATTTTTGCAGTCGGGATTTTTCTATCTTTCTTTAATATTCTCAGAAGTGATTAGCGCAAAAACATAAATAGTTCTGGGAATTAAAAATTAAACTCGCAACGTTCTGATAACACAGGCCTGCGATGGCTTTACTGTCTTGAAATTGTTACATGTTCTACTGTAATTCCATTTTTCTCCATCACGTACAGATTTGTCACAAAATGTCATAACGCAACACATAGTTTTGAGACTAAAAGACGTAAACTTCACAAAAAATCAGGATGAATGAGGATTCATATCTGTTTGACATCAAGGTTTTTCTTCACTTCGCTTGTATTTTTGTTAACAAACATAATAATAAAAAATGTTCATTGTAGAAAACGAAATAATAATTTGATCTAAGTAAGAGTTGTTTTTTCTTCCCGATTTGTAAAAAATTCTTACGTGATAGAAAAAAATTGATATTATTTTCGAAATCTGCGTAGTTGAATTATGGAAAATCCGTTATTAAAACAAAACATCTTTTATGAAGTTTAAATTCGCAGTTATGTTGATCAAGTCCTAATTAGCATTCCTTCAGCGATAAAGAAATTTAACATATATTATTCTGCTCTATTTAAAACAGATAATATTACATATGTCTTTCCTGTTTTGTGCATACTTTTAGATTCCCTGCATAAAGTATACGTACATAACCATAAAGTAGAAATAACAAAATGTAAATACACAATCAAACATGTCTTTCTTTGTGAACTGAGATAAAAATTAAATTAAAGCCAATAACGAATTATAAATGCCATTACGATATTTGTCAGCTGGCTGTAAAAATACCAACAGCACCTCGATTAAAATCATAATGCAATGCACAGACAGCTTACACATCATTTTTTTATCTGTGGGCGCGAGTTCGCCCTGTGGTACATTTCTGTTTGTTTATTTAATTTCGCGTAAAACGAATTTAATGCCATCAGCGTTGACAATCCCTAATTTAGAAGTGATAGACTAGAGAGAAGACAGCTAGTCAGCACCACCCACCTCAAACTCTTGGGCTATTCTTTACCAACGAACAGTGGGATTGACCGTTACATTATAACGCCCCAAGGATAAAAGGGCAAACATGTTCGATAACGGAACGGGTATTCGAACCCGTGACACGAAGATTGCGATTCAAGCGACCTAACCACCAGGCCACGTTCGCTCCCTGTGGTGTAGCTCTGGCTTTTGGAGCTGACGTGCCGGGTTCGACTCCGTACGATACCACAAATATTCCTCACACCTTATGTTGTATGTGCTTTGTAAGAATGACAGTCAATTCCTAAGATGGTGAATGATAAGGTGCTTCTGAATAGGTGCTTTCTCTCTGGTCAGTAATTGAAAATTAGGGAGGCAGCAGATATTATAAACTACACATTGATATTCAAAATTTATTTTGTTTTTACACACTTATTTCTGTAATAATTAATTATGAAACTAACGAGAATTTTGCAAGAATAATATTCAGAAAAATCTGCCAAACATATTGTATCATATCATGTATAATATTTAGTTTCCAACTAAAATGGCTTTAATATTTGTTAGAATTTCCTCAAAACATTTGGTATTTTTTGTTGTTCAATTAAACTTATTTATAAATTTTTTTACAATAATAAAACATTCGACATTTTTTAGTATATACTCAGTGATTAATCCAGTAATCTTTTATCCATTAAAAAAAACTAAAGTATTTGATGTTTTATTTTCGTGCGCTCTACCCCTTTCAGTAATGTCCATCAGTGTTCAGTTTTAGGCCTAATATAACAGGTCTTTAGAACAAATCTTAATAAGGAAACATATCTCAGACCATAATCATGTTTGACATTCTCAGCAAGTTAATAAATAATGCCATTTCAGTTTGGTTGATGTACTTCAATTACCCATATAAATATAAATTACTTCTGGTGAGGAAATGATATTTCAGAATGACGCACATAAATCATATTTCACCTGATTAATTTTGTTTTGTTTCAGAATTTTCGCACAAAGCTCAACAAACGATTATCTGCGCATAGCCGTCCCTAATCTTAGTTGACAAACTTAAGGGAAGCTTCTAGAGTCAACAGCACCCTCCACCAATTCTTAGGTTACTCTTGTCTGGTCGAATAGTGGGATTCGACCGCCACTATTATAGTTCATCCACATCTCCAAAATGTGGTGCCTGTTTTACGGCAACAGGCTGCGAACCGTGAACCCTTAGATTCACAGCCCGAGCACATTTGTCACCAGGCTTCGCCTGGCTTGTCGCCGAATTAAGCGCACTGACACTAAATAACAATAATATTCCTTATTATGTGTGAATGAAGACGAGTTAAAAAAAAGCATAGTATATTACTGTACATTTAATTGATAAACCGCTGTATTGTTCACAGGTACTAATAAACAGATTACTCTTTGAAGAACAAATCACAAAAAATGAGACTAGCTGCTATATTACTTGCAAAAAAAATACTAGAGATCGTATTGAATTTCCGTATAAAGTTAGCGTACCTTATCACTTTCTGCTCTTCGGTATACGTTATACAAAGGTTAGATAATCGTTGCTATAACTGTTTGCTTTACAAAAAGGCTTAACAATATTTGTCTGGGTTCTGAAAATTTACATTTGATTTTATTATGTATCGATGTATTTCTAATTTTATGTCTTATTTATTTAAACATGTAATTTTCTTCTTTGATGTGCATAAGCTCCCCTTTATATAATTGTATACAACCAGGTACTGAATAAAGCTCCCCTCTATACGGTACTGATTATATACAATTATAGAAACATAAGGTAAGGAATGTCTAGAAATATGCCACTGAATAAAGCTCCTCTCTATACGGTGCATATTTCTAGACATTCCTTACCTTATGTTTCTATAATTATATATAATCAGCTACTAAGTATAGCTCTCCGATAAAGGCAAATGTTAAATAATTTTTCTGGTTTTTCTTTCCTTAATTTATTGTTTGTTGAATTGAAAGAGCGTTACCGTTTTTCCAATAAAGTTGAATCAAGAAAAGTATTTATATTATGAATTCTTTCGTTACGATCTAGCTGACCTTCAATTTTATGGGTGTTTCCATCTCTTTGATAATAAGAATCTTATATCGGTTGTTTATTATTCTTTATGAAAACAGCTCTAATTCAACAAAGCATCTGTCTTGTCTAACCAATACTTAATTTTTTATTAAACTGAAAACATACTGTTGTTCATGCGTATGATTTCGTCAAAGTATGACTTATTGATGAACACCTCTAAAATACAACTCGTAGGTATCGATACGTTACCACAGTCGTTAGAAAATCAATTCTCCCTATCACAGAAGAACAGATGGAACACATGTGAGTGATGTCTGGGAACTTATCTTTGGGAACAGTTTGTCGATGCAGTGACACTGGAATTTACTCTGCTGGATATGTTATTGAGCGTTTAGTGCACATCTGGACGACATGTAGTATCTTACAGACCCCGTGTCGTGGATAACATTAAGATAACAATTCAAGTCAATCGTACACAGACTTCTTGTGAAACAGGGTTGAGGTGATCATTTTCTTAAGATTCTCCATCGATCACCTATTTCTGTGAATGACTTAATAAACAATGTTTTTTGGTTAGTAGGGGATATGAATACACTGTTTATTTCTCGATTGTTTTTTTCGTTCTTCTAATTATTACTTGATAAGTTGCTAGGTTTATAGATAATAATTTTTATATAAAATATAAGAGCAAAAATACGACATCAATAAAATGTGTGATATCATAACTATTTGTAGATGCCTAAGAAGCTGAAATTAAGAAGTTTGAAAAATGAACATCTTTATTTGTTTATAGTTAAGCACAAATGAACAAAATGGGTTATCTGTGCTCTGCCCACTACGGGTATCGAAACCCGGTTTCTAGCGTAGACTATGCCACTGGGGGTGGGGGCGAACGAGCACATAGAAAAATAATAGCATTTATTATCCAACAAACTGAATGTCTAGGTGAAAAGCAAAACGAAAGCAAATTGAGATGGTCATGATAAAACAAATATATCTAAATATAAAAAGGCTTAACAATAAGTTAATTATTTGGTTGTTCAAAGTTGTGACATTTTGCTATATATATCTATTTCAATTGGATAATTTTATGATTCAGAAGCCAAGGAGCGACAATATTAAAACTAATACTTTCTTATTAAACGATAATTTTAAATAGTCTATTTCAATATTCCCCTTAACTTGGAATAAAATTATTTAAAAAACTTCTTTAATTCAAATAATTCCCCATTATTCCTTATAGTGCTAGTGAAAACGTCTGTTCTCAAATCAATGCAAGAGCTCTGGTATCAGTTAAATGTTTCGTTAGTGTCATAACTGTAGAAAACCGTGAGTAATTTTCTGGTTAGGCCTAGAGTTTTGGTTATCTCTGTAAAATTCAAGGATAATTAGAATAGAAATTACAAATTTCCGCAGACTTATAATGTTAAAAGTGTAAGAAAACAAGCTTCGTGAAATAGATCAAATGGAGACTTACTTACTTAGAACTTAAAACATCATAGCAGAATAGGTTATAGTTTACATGACATAGTTTAACCTGTAGTTAACCCACAATATCTGGATATATGTACAGACTAAGTAACCTCATGATATGTTTTAACTTCTACAGAGTTTAAACTGTTAATCATTATTAAATATAATTAGGTTTACGCTTCCACATTCGAGATGTTTTTTTACTGAAATAAATATAATATAGATTAGGTTTGATGCCTTAAAAATGTAATTACTGCCATCAAACTTTCTGAAAATTGCAGGTCATAAACGCTACGCCATTGTGTCATATCTCTGAGTTAATTGTAGCATCAAGTTTACGCGGCTTCTGTGCCTGGCCAAGAACGTTATGTTACTGTTTCATGATTGTTATTCGTCTTTTGTTTACGTTGTGTAAATTCAACTATCAGTATTACCATATATGTTTTCCTAAAATCTAACTTGTTGTATATGAGAAAACGATCTCTTGTAATACTTTTATTTAAACTTAAACTCGCACAAGAGTTGTGTTAGTTTTCACTTTCCAAAGATGATATAAACTTCTGCAAAGTGAGTGTGTATACGTGTAACTGCTACAGAGTAAATTATGAGTGTGTATACGTGTAACTGCTACAGAGTAAATTATGAGTGTGTATACGTGTAACTGCTACAGAGTAAATTATGAATGTGTATACGTATAACTGCTACAGAGTAAATTATGAGTGTGTATACGTGTAACTGCTACAGAGTAAATTATGAGTGTGTATACGTGTAACTGCTACAGAGTAAATTATGAGTGTGTATAC
>NW_013667928.1:38603-43347 GCF_000517525.1 Limulus polyphemus
TGTATACGTGTAACTGCTACAGAGTAAATTATGAGTGTGTATACGTGTAACTGCTACAGAGTAAATTATGAGTGTGTATACGTGTAACTGCTACAGAGTAAATTATGAGTGTGTATACGTGTAACTGCTACAGACTAAATTACGAGTGTGTATACGTGTAACTGCTACAGACTAAATTACGAGTGTGTATACGTGTAACTGCTACAGAGTAAATTATGAGTGTGTATACGTGTAACTGCTACAGAGTAAATTATGAGTGTGTATACGTGTAACTGCTACAGAGTAAATTATGAGTATGTATACGTGTAACTGCTACAGAGTACATTATGAGTGTGTATACGCGTAACTGCTACAGACTAAGTTAACATAGAATACTGATAGTGCTCACACTTATATATAGTCTCACCCTTCTTACTTGAACCAGTGAAAGTGATAAGTGTGCCCATGCATCACAATCAACAAGCTAAAGAGAAAATAAATAACTGATAGAAGCTGCATAGACAGTTGTGAAGTGTAGTTCGGTAAGTTGAACTTACACAGAAAAGAGTATATATAAATTTCATGTTTTTTTGTGAGTTGTAAATATATCAATATGTTTACAGTTTTACTCTGTACTTCTTAAATTATTATTTTCAGATTTAAAGAAATTATAAACATTAGGTGATAGATTGTACAGAGAAAAGTTTACATTGTTGAGTTTGCTTGCTTTTTATTTCACAGTTATAAGAATCTTTTACGAATGATAACTTGAGATTTTACAGGTTCGACGTTTCGTGACACGAGCGTTCGTCAGCGTTTTGTGAATTGCGAACGCAAGTTTTTTAAAAGATTATATCATTGATAACTTGAATAAAATATACGAGTATAAAAGAGACCGCTTAATCTTAGGATCCTCCAGTATTTGGTGAGAATCAGCTACAGACAAATCATGTTTTTACGTACCTCGGAAATAGATTTGCTTGTTTAGAGTATTTGTGCAAAGCTACTCAAGGTCCATCTGCCCCAGCCTTGCCCAATTTTGAACTGATAGACTAGAAGGACGGCAGATAGTCGATCGCATCCACTATTAACTCTTGGGCTACGCGGATAGTGCGGAGCGCGTTTTTGCAGCAACGGGACACGGAACATAGATCCCCAGGTTCGCAGTACGACATACTAACCGCTATACCAGGCCAGGTACCTTAAAAAAAAGAAACGTTTCCTTCACATCAAGAGATATTACTACTATAGTTTCATTAAAATTGGAACCTCTAACACACCAAACAGGTGATCAGACGTTAATCTACGTCTCCCAGAAAACTTTTAATGGCAGTGAAATTTTTTACAGCCTATCTGAAAAGGATGACTGTCAAGAAAAATATTTTGTTTAATAATTTGCTGTTCGAAATATTTTTGGTGACTAATCGGATTATGTGTAAATACATTATCGACTTGATTTTTTTATTCAAAGCAGTTTTTCATGTGGCTAGGATATAACCAGATTACAAGGGGAAAGCTGAAAATTATAACTAATGATAAAAGAAGAAGTATATAATAATCTTATTGCAAAAACAATATTTTTAACTGTTTGTTTGGTTTTATCTGATGAAATGAACCGGGGTCTTCAATATTAGAGTATTGCAAGGAGCGAGTAGTTTCAAAGAAACAGACTTCGTCTCATATACAACTTCAGACGTTCGAAATGATCTTAACTAGATGAATCGTTAGGTATTTAACAGAAACTACATATCGAAATTATCTTAAGTTAAAGAATCGTCAGGTGTTTCACAAAGACTACATATCGAAATGATCTTAACTTAAAGAATCGTCAGGTATTTAACAAAGACTACATATCGAAATGATCTTAACTTAAAGAATCGTTAGGTATTTAACAGAAACTACATATCTAAATGATCTTAACTTAAAGAATCGTTAGGTATTTAACAGAAACTACATATCTAAATGATCTTAACTTAACGAATCGTCAGGTAATTAATTTTGATCCTTAAAATTTCAGTTTTCACTTATAACATTTAACGTGTACATGCGAATTATGCAACTACAAAGAAAGACGACAAATAAGAAACTCCATCGTCTACCGTATATGTAGTTTCTGTTAAATACCTAACGATTCTTTAAGTTAAGATCATTTCGATATGTAGTCTTTGTTAAATACCTTATGATTCTTTAAGTTAAGATCATTTCGATATGTAGTCTTTGTTAAATACCTGACTATTCTTTATATTAAGATCATTTCGATATGTAGTCTTTGTTAAATACCTGACTATTCTTTATATTAAGATCATTTAGATATGTAGTCTTTGTTAAATACCTAACGATTCTTTAAGTTAAGATCATTTCGATATGTAGTCCTTTTCACTACCAATTTTCAATCAACTACTTGATAATTAGCTTACAGATGTGGACGTTTTGTTTTATAAACGATGGTTTTGAAAATACGAATTGGGCATGTTGTTATGCTAACACTGGGCATTGACTGGTGAATTTATTTTACAGAACTGTTAGTTTTGAGCTCAGTCTTATCAATTCAAGAGTAATTACTAAAAGATAAAATAAACAATGGAGGACTACGTTTAATGGTTAGCTTTTTGACCCTATCGAAACATGTTAAATATAATAGAATTATTAGAAGTGGTAAATTAAAGTTCATGATACATAAGATATCCAGTCTAATCTATGTATTCTAACTTAATTAATCAAAATAAAATAATGCTTTTAGATTAATAAATCTAGCCTGAAAACAAATACACTCTTACTAAAACATGTTAAAGATTAAGTATATAAAAAAGAATTTAATGACAACAAAACCCTAGTAAATCTCTATCCGACGAAACCATACAAAGCAGTTGTTGCTAAAACGTATTGAACTCAAAGCATACAAAGGAACTAAACCTATCAAGACTAAGGTACACGAAGAATATAACCTGAGAAGCACCTGTTACTAAAACATCTTGAACTCGAACTATACAAAGGAAATAAACATAGTGAGACTAAGATACCCTGAAAAGCAACTGTTACTAAAACATTTAAGCTCAAACTATACAAAGGAACTAAACCTGTCGAGACTAAGATACACGAAAATATATTTGAGCTCAAGACGTTTTAGTAACAGTTGCTTCTCAGGGTATATTTTTCATGGACTTTAATCTCGATAGGTTTAGTTCCTTTGTATAGTTTGAGCTCAAGACGTTTTAGTAACAGTTGCTTCTCAGGGATATAAGTAAAAGCATTGAACGAGAACAAATCCTAATGAAACGTTACAAACAATATGTCCTAAGAACACAGTTTTAATAAAACGACTTGAAGCTAGGTTATAAGAAAGAACATACGATTAGAACACATTTCATGTAAAAAAGAAAAATTGTGTATCCTTGGCCAAGATCATACGAGGGAAAATTGTCTGCCTGAGCATAAAAATTCAAGAACCTGAATTGTGTAAAGGGAAAAAAATGACGAGAGTTACTTTTTCATGAAACTATATAATATTAGATTATATAACAAAACCTAGGCTATCCACGAATAGACCTAAAAAAATGGAAGATGTACAAGGTTCATATTTCATTGAAACCTTATTAAATATATGATAATAAAGAAAATGTTGCTTGTCACTAAAAAAACTCAATAATCTTCCGTGGGCATTTCATTTGTGTTGGAACTCGGCAGAGAAAAATTTATATGTATTAATATATCAGGTTCTTTGGGATATTATTTCATAAACAAGAATTAAAACATAATATACAGATGACATTGACACATATAACGTTAACAAAAAACTTTTTTAATGTGTGCTTACTTTATTAATGTTTATGAAAACTGTAATTTTAGTTTTGTGTGTTTAAATAATATACTGACAAAACACACCAAACGTAAGTGTATGTGTATTAAGAAATGATACTTTCTCGATAATGAAATATTGTATTATCCGTTAATCGCTTTGTTGTGATAACTACCAAAATTTAGTTTAAAATCTGCAGATGTGGGTAAGCTAATCATAGAATATCTTTTCACTCATATGGTACCATACACAGAGAAAAAACATTCTAGTGATATCATCTCCGGATCTGACGTGGCCAAGTGGCTGAAGCGCTAAGCTGCGGATCAAAGGATTCGAGGTTCGTGTCGTGATGCCACTCAACACACTCCAGACTTCAGCTGTTGGTGCTTTATATAAGTGACAGTCAATCTCGATTTTCGGTTATGTGAACTAATCAGCTGTTGGTGCTTTATATAAGTGACAGTCAATCCCGATGTTTGGTTCTGTGAACTAATCAGCTGTTGGTGCTTTATATATGTGACAGTCAATCCTGATGTTGGGTTCTGTGAATTAATCAGCTGTTGGTGCTTTATATATAAGTGACAGTCAATCCCTATGTTTGGTTCTGTGAACTAATCAGCTGTTGGTGCTTTATATATGTGACAGTCAATCGCGATGTTCGGTTATGTGAACTAATCAGCTGTTGGTGCTTTATATATGTGACAGTCAATCCTGATGTTTGGTTCTGTGAACTAATCAGCTGTTGGTGCTTTATATAAGTGACAGTCAATCCCGATGTTTGGTTCTGTGAACTAATCAGCTGTTGGTGCTTTATATATGTGACAGTCAATCCTGATGTTTGGTTCTGTGAATTAATCAGCTGTTGGTGCTTTATATAAGTGACAGTCAATCCCGATGTTTGGTTCTGTGAACTAATCAGCTGTTGGTGCTTTATATAAAAGTGACAGTCAATCCCGATGTTTGGTTCTG
>NW_013667928.1:44131-51415 GCF_000517525.1 Limulus polyphemus
GAAAAATATAACACTGGTTATAAGTTGGTTTAAACAGCAGGTGGTTATACGATCGTTAGTCATGAAATGTCCATCTTCTGTCACTTCTTACCAGTAAGGGTTGGTTTCGTTCAAAACACTGGTTATAAACTGATTTAAATAGTGGGTGGTTATACGATCGTCAGTCATGAAATGTCCATCTTCTGTCACTTCTTACCAGTAAGGGTTGGTTCGGCTTACGATTTTATGAGCATAAAACAAACTGAAGAAAACAAACAATAACCACCAGAGGACGCAACAAACAGAAAAGCTCTTGAGTGTCCTTGTCTACTTATTTAAAACACAATATACGTATTGTTTGCTAGTAATTACAGGGATTTGTTACGTTTACATTGGTATGAATCAGTTCCTGATAGGAGTAAGTACAACCTAAATAAAGAGAAGTTTGAGTATAGCACGATTATAACAAATTGGTATCAAAGAGGTATACAAGAATGATATTTGTTTTGGAAAACTTGTAACTGATATTAAAATTTTAATCATTGATTTAATTTATTTGTTTTTTTCAATTTTTTTTTTGTTGCAGTAACTCAAAAATAAGATAAAATCACTTGAAAATGAAAATATACATTATGCTATCTCATATATTTAGTTCCTCGCTAAGAGTTGTTAAAATAAACCTTGTCTGGCTTCGTTTGAACAGTTAGCTTTCATCCTTCATGGTGATATTCTGGGATTCTCCCTTGGCAACATCAAACCTAACTGACAGATAGAAAAACGTGTCCAATCGGTATAGAAACTGTGTTGTTTCATCTTTAACAGATGTTTGCGAGAGACTGCAAAGCAACAGTCACAGTCTGCAACAACAACAAAAAAACATCATTAATAAATTGAAATAGTTTATTTAACAGTCTACTCTCTTCTTAATTTTACATCTTATATTATCGCTTGGAGTATAATATATATACATCCTATAATCTTTATTATACAATCTTTGTTATCTTATGTTAGTATTTATTTTATTTTATGTTATATTATTTATTGTCTTCTTCATCTGAATTCATACATAATATTTTAATTTTCCATAACCGTTAGTTGTTAGCTTTGCCATATCTATACACCATGTTCTTTGCGTAGCTTCCTTTATTGTCTCCTAACTCCTGAAACTTATCTCACCGTACAATAGCGTATACCTTTCTTCATCACTTGTACTGAGACTTAATCACAATTTAGAAAGATGGTGTTCCAGGATCAGCGCTGCCCTTGGAATCACTTCCTTCTTTGCCAAACGTGCTCATTATGGTGGCCATAATTATGAACTATTGTGCAACACAATAATTACCCAACCCGCGAAACAATCGTTCGACATGCTGGCAACTGGGCTACACTCAGCTCTAGAGATGTTGACCGCTCATAGTTTCAGTGTGTCACCTTCATAATAAAATATTAAAATATGGGTAGTGGCCATTGTTTTCATATATGCTGCAATAATCACTTAAAACAAGTTACATAATTTTATGATTTATAATTATAATGTTATAATTTAATTTTTTGGTTGTTTTTTTTTGCAGCCAACAATTAAAGTTATATCAGCATCAACATTTTCACTTACTACCTTGTTTTAGACATTTTTTTCACATTAAAATTATATTCTGCATTATTAATCAGTCCAATGTGGTAAAATATTAAATGTTCGTGTAACAGAATATTAAGTGATCTGATACTACATTTCGTACTTTCAATATTCAAATACCCAATTTTCAAAGTAATAGCACAATGAGTATTTTAGTTTGCCGACCAGCATGTTTGTCTGCGTTCAGTTTTGTTACAAGTGGAGTGCAATTGAAATTATTAAACTTGACCGGTACCTTATGCGCACATGGGTTAAACTCAAAGCTAAAAGTTCAGAGCATGATCAGCTGTATTGAACCTTACGATCCGATGGGCTAACCACTGGCCCAAGCCTAGCCATTGTTGTAAGTGGAGTCAGACTTGCATGTAATGTCGAGATAATGTTTTAACATTATAAATTGGGTTAGATGACATGTGACTCCCGTGAAAAGGCTGGAATACTATATATATATGTTTAATAACATTTGCTACATACAGTACTATATATATATATACATGTTCAATAAAATTTGTTACATATACACAGTGTTTCATTTTCGCAGGAGAAACTTTTCTATGCCTTTTCCACAATCAGTGTTAATTACATAATTCCGTACTATTTTTGTAATACATAGTTGTATGATATACTACACTGCATACATTTATTATTGTATTTTTTATTCTTGATAAAACTGGACAGCACCCCAAAGACTCAGCGGTAAGTTTGATGGCTTATAACATTATACATTATATTTCGATACCCGCAGTGGGCACAACACAGACAGCCCATTGTGTAGCTGCTTAACAACAAGCAAACATAACTGGAAATACCTGGAAAAAATAAAGCGATACGATAACAGTCTAGAAAATTCATAAAAATGTAGATCTCACTTTTACATGGGTCATCTAAGTTCCTTACATATAGGCTAATAAACCAATATCTCTTAAGTCCGCCTAGGCTTACTGACCTGGGACGACACCTGCTTATTAAAAAGCAGATTTTTTGTTACGGCAATATTTTATAGTTTTTTAAACAACAATACATAGATTTAGGACTAGGTTTTGTTTCTTACTGGCACCATATTACAGTCTTTCTTTGTATTTTTCGGTTTATTTGTTGTCTCTCACACATCTTAAGTCTTCTTTTCTTTCGTTGAAATCCCTCTTTTATATTCCTTACTCAAATCCACACCAAATAAGTTCCTTTCTTTTTTTACCTTAAATACCTGTTTTTTAGATCTGATTATAGTGTCTCATAATCATAGGGAGTCTTGTAATCTTCACGGTATTAACTAGAACGACAGTCATTCACTAATAATTTTCTATTGACTTAGAGCGATGTTTGGTTCTGTGAACTAATCAGCTGTTGGTGCTTTATACAAGTGACAGTCAATCCCGATGTTCGGTTCTGTGAACTAATGAGCTGTTGGTGCTTTATATATGAGGCAGTCAATCCCGATGTTCGGTTATGTGAACCAATCAGCTGTTGGTGCTTTACATATGTGACAGTCAATCCTGATGTTCGGTTATATGAACCAATCAGCTGTTGGTGCTTTACATATGTGACAGTCAATCCCGATGTTCGGTTTTATGAACTAAATAAAGCCCTTGTGGTATTGGTACTGCTGATTGGTTGTCTTTTCTCTGGTCAGTATGATTTCAAATCATAGACAGCGATCCTTGGATCATATACTGTCTCTGACCTGGCCGTTTAACCCATGTGTCATATAAGATGGCGTTCAAGTTAAAAATTCTATTTCCGATATAATCTCAAAACAATAATCCGACGACAACAATGTAAGAATATTTGACATTTTCATAAGCGTTACTTTTAACTAATGACAAAACAAGTCTGAATGAATACTTTATGCTGACAGTAAAATGAGATATTAATTTCTCGTAATGCCGTTTAATTAAGTAATAACTATATCAAAATAGATCGTTTTTCTACCGCACAGATGATCCAACCGAAGTATATATGCAACATATATATAACAACATTTAAACTAAAGCAATAGCTTTGTCTTTGTGATGCAACTGAATTTAATTACATGATTTCAAGACGTGTGTTTTTACGATCTTAGTAGTGAATACTTGAAAACAATATTTTTACGGTAAGGAAACATTAAACGCATTTATATCACGCTAAAACTGTTTTGTGTCCTGGAATTGTTCTTCCTTGTTTTTAATGATATTTTTATATCTTCTGCATTTTAAACTAATCTTTAACATGGAAGGATCCAACAAGTTTTATCTTTTTATTTTACTTTTAATCTTGACATTCAAGTAGACTTTGCAAAGAAGAAAGGAGGCGGGGATCTTTTAGGCAAAATGAGTCCTTGCCTGAATGTTGACGTCACAGTTAATTAATCTGAACATTCGTGGAAATTGCATTAAAAACTTTGAGTAAATTCCTTCTTTCAAACAAGTCGTTGTTGTAATGAAAGCCCTCTCGGAATATATTAAATAACCAAGAACGAAAAACAACTGGTGTTTGCAGAGAAAACCATTTCTCAATAAATTAACAAGTTCCTATTTCGAAAAATAAAAAAAATTAAAGAATGTGTAAAAAATGCATTGGATGCTCACAACCCAAATACGTTTGTGTGACTCAATCATATAACATGGCGACTATTTCTAACAGCCGTTGTGATGTGCCTGAAGTGTATGTATGAAGGCAATGAAAGATTGTTTCTATAGAAAAACCTTCAACAGATTTTTCTGTCTTTGAATCATAGTGAAAGACTATTTCTAGAAAAGCACTAACAAACCTCGTTATATGTTTCAATCACACATATTGAAAACAATTTTTTGTGGAGAAACACTAAAAAATGTCGATAATTTTTGCATTTTTTGGGAGTCAGATGAAAAAAAATCATTTATGAAAATCACGTCATTATGTGCCTGAATCAGAAGAAAGGTGAAAGAGTTTTTAGATAAACTGTAATAGTGTGTTTGTTTAGCGCAAAAATCTACACAATGTTTTACCTGTGCTTTCCCAAATGGAACCCAAATTTTAGTGTTTGAAACCCTCGGGCTTACTGCTAAGTCAGCGGTGGCCATCATTATTAGACTTCGCTATGTCTTTGAAGTATAGCACGAATGATTGGGACTAGAAAATCACCACTAACAAACTTAACTATATTTTACAGGCTGTTTATAACACAGAAGTACATTTTATTGACATTTAGGTGGTTAGAAGATTAGGCACGACAAGAACTTCGATTTGAAGTGGTTTTATTTTATAATGGTTTTTTGTGACTCATCGTGCTGCCATTGATCTGCTGTTCGGACACATATGTTTAGATGGACAGCTTTGGTCTAAAATGAAAAAGTTGAAAGACCTCTGTTGCCTTAAGATCGATTTTAAATAGACTTTAAAAACAAAGATGTGGATTCCAATGAAATCCATGTTCAGCTCAAATACAGTTCTATAGTTAAAGCACCGCGTTCGATGATTTCTTTATTTCCTTCTCACTAAAAATCCTCCAATTAATTTACTAGCCTTCACCACTCCCCTAACTTATATATTTTACGTTTGTAGTTCGTTTCTTTAGAATCTTTTCTCCATTTTTGTTCGTTTTCCTCTGTCTACGTTTGTCACAATACTACTTTTTTACTTCAAATCTATTTTGATAGGTCTTTTTATATACTTGAAATTTTCCTCATTTCTGTTTTCATTCTTTTTTTTTTGGTATTATTTTTTATTTTTTTCAAATTATTGTTGATTCCTCTGATTTCCTTCTTTCTGTAATTTAATAATTTTTGTTTCGGATTTAATACTAATTGGTAAGTGCAATTTAAAAAGAGACTTAATCCATGTCTTAGAAAGAAGTACGTACATCAAGCAAAAAAAACTAAAAACAATTTGCTGTTTACCTAACTTGTTTCCTAATGCATTTAATCGGAATGTAATATTTATTGTATTTTGTGAAAATATTTGTTTGGAGGTGGAAGGTATTGTGGAAGGATTAATTTCATAATTTTTTGAATAAAGATAACTATTATTAAATGCACAGAGATTAAGTACACTATATTAAAACTACTTTGGAGCCTAACCACGTCATTACAGTCTATGTCGCCACGTCCAGTTATGCTCTGTCTGAAGACCATGCATCTTAACAATAGCCCTGCAGTTTAGCTTCCACTAGAAAAAAGATCTGCCTTACAAAATGTCCTGTCCAAAACACACCACTCCTCTCTGAGAGCTTTCCATAATCCATCTAGGTTCCTCCTTAAACATTCTGAAATCCATAGGTGACTTGAGCAGTATTTCTTTGTATGGAATCGTATGACTATTCTTCAGCTGCTTAACATAAGCGACAATTGAAAAGATACGTCGTGGAAGCAAGTTATGTATACGTGACTTGTGTCGCTTTTCCAGGAGGAGATCATTCATGATTATATTGCATACTGTTTACTGTGAATGACGTTTGCCACTGACCTTTAAGTTTGTAGGCTCTCGCCTATTACAGGACACCACACTTTGCTTACCACGGCTGAGGTAAGACTTGTTACACATCTCTTTAGGGATGATTCTAATTCCCCATGTTAATTCATATTTTTTTTATTTACGAAAACATTAAGTATAAGGGAAATCATGGTTCTGGAAATTCTAAATCCCCGATATGAGCACATCTTTATGATCTGAGTATATGAATATCTTGCCTTGGAAAGAACTGATACATATTATTTCCAAAAGTGGTATATTTTCAATGTCATAATACTACCTATGTCAAGTCCAACAATGTCAAAATGTAGTTGTGATACATTCCATCGCGACTTTATGGATGTCACGTGACTCGCTGATTTACCTATTAAAAATTGCTTTAGTAAAACACACTCATCCCTATATTGTAATGGCATTTCTATTCATTTTAAAA
The DNA here is from genome assembly GCF_000517525.1 of Limulus polyphemus. Taxonomy (NCBI): domain Eukaryota; kingdom Metazoa; phylum Arthropoda; class Merostomata; order Xiphosura; family Limulidae; genus Limulus; species Limulus polyphemus. The sequence goes on from NW_013667928.1 coordinate 50,605, forward strand.
TATAAATTATTCATTTGCTCATTTTCGTGACAGTTTCAAACACATAACAATATCCTTTCGATCATTTATTCGTGTCGTTAAATAAAGTTTAGATAAACCATGCTTTAGATATAATTTTTATTGTTTCAGTAAAATGTAGTATGTTTGTATGACAAAGTTAACAACAAGACAACATTCGTATTATATGTGATAGTTCGACAAATCCAAGTCCCTTTGTCGGTAAGTTTATAGACTTATATTGCTTAAAACCGGGGTTCGATTCCTCCGGTGGCCACAGTAGAGAGCCCAATATGAATTTGCTCTAAAACAAACAGATAAATCCAAACTGTTAATAAAAGTCAGTAATAAAAATCTTCGTTTATTCTACTGTGTATGGAGAGGAACTCAGATATCAAAGAGTTACTGCCTCCCAAACTTTCATAATTGATGTCAAGTTAGGTGTAAGGAACATTGGTTGGAGTTGACAAATGTGAGAAAGTGGCCGCTTTTGGTCAGTTCCTAAGGAATTAGGGGATTACAGTACATGTTTGGTTCTGTGAACTAATCAGCTGTTGGTGCTTTATATATGTGACAGTCAATCCGGGATTGACTGTCACATATGTAAAGCATCAACAGCTGATTGGTTCACATAACCGAACATCGGGATTGACTGTCACATATATAAAGCACCAACAGCTGAATAGTTCACAGAACCGAACATCGGGATTGACTGTTACTTATATAAAGCACCAACAGCTGATTAGTTCACAGAATCAAACATCGTGATTGACTGTTACTTATATAAAGCACCAACAGCTGATTAGTTCACAGA
>NW_013667928.1:52367-57863 GCF_000517525.1 Limulus polyphemus
CTGGTAAGAAGTGACAGAAGATGGACATTTCATGACTAACGATCGTATAACCACCTGCTTTTAAACCAGCTTATAACCAGTGTTATATTTTTCTGGTAGTAAACTTGTTAATTATTGTAAAAGTAACGGGGGTGAAGCTGGTTTTGTCGTCACAAATATTTCTTTCTTTATTTGTGTCTTTCTATTGATTCTGCACATGATTTTAGAATGTCAGGCCTCTATAGGAGGATTCAAGTTTAACAAGGAATTATTTTTGTGCTCTTAATGAATTACGTGATAAAGGGTAACATCATTCTTATTGTTAATAAAAATAGTCTGTCACAACCAGGACAAGAATGTTTACAAATCAGGTAAGAATTTCAGTAATAACTGGTAAATAAATAGTAAAAGGCATAAAAAGAACATGAAGAATTTATGTTTTGCCAAAATGACTTAATTGCAGACTGTATTTAGATCTAAAGAAGAGAGGGGGTAGCGTGAAAAGTCACGTATCAAAAAAATTGTTTTGACAATACATAAATCCTTCATGTTCCCCCCCCCCCCGGTGGCACAGGGGTATGTCTGCGGACTTACAACGCTAGAGAGCGGGTTTCGATACCCGTGATGGTAACAGTGCAGATAGCTCATTCTGTAGCTTTCTGCTTAATTACAAACAAACAAACCTTCATGTTTTTTTATGCCTTTTTGATTGCCGAAACGGTCGTTTTGTTCTTATTTTACTTTCATGTAAATAGTAAAGAGAACTCTAAACTTCACATGAGAACGAATGTATGTGATAGATATTTATTTAAACTGGCATGAAACTTTGAATATGGAAGATGATGATAATAATCACTGTGGTGTTTTAGATTTATTTATTTATTTAGACAAGTTGTTGGAGGAACTGAGAACGAATGTATGTGATAGATATTTATTTAAACTGGCATGAAACTTTAGATATGGAAGATGATGATAATAATCGCTGTGATGTTTTAGATTTATTTATTTATTTAGACAAGTTGTTGGAGGAACTGAGAACGAATGTATGTGATAGATATTTTATTCAAACTGGCATGAAACTTTAGATATGGAAGATGATGATAATAATCATGTGGTATTTTAGATTTATTTATAGAGACAAGACAAGTTGTTGAAGGAACTGATAATGCACATTATTCATTAAAATTATATTAACAACATATTGTTATTTTTTCAAAATGGAGTGCTTTTTTTATTTATTTTTTTGCTACTTAGTATGCGAATAATACAACAACATATTTTATATATATGACTGATCAATAAGAATACTAACTAATTATTAACGGAAATGAATGAAGTTATGACACTGAATATAAAAAAATCGTGCAAGTTTTTTATATAAAACCAATCTACTTTTAAATAAGTTACCCTGTTAGACAAATTTGATATTTATAACTAAGAAAGCTCAATACGCCAGTGCCATCAGCATTCCATTTGTATACTAAATGTTTAATTTCATAAGAACGCTTTGTAGCCACATTTGCACGCGATATGAAAACTTAAAATTTCATGTTAGGTAATAAAATCAATACGGTTGTCAGCCTGTAACCGGAGTTTCGAGTAGTATCATCTTTTATTAGCCAACCAAGGTCGATGATAGATCTTGTTATTCAATAGAGCATTATATGGCTTCAGGAGTGGAAAATGGCTTGGTGTAGTTTGCTAGGTACCTTTTCACTCGTTTATTCCAAAAGAGAGTTTGAGGCTATTCAGCTTTTTCTTTAACTTTTAGTATTCAGTTCTTCATCATATCTCGGAGGGAATATCTTGAGCTCAGCTCAATTCCCTAAGCAAGGTGTGAAAAAAAAGCTGAAAAAAATAATAAGTACAAAGGTGTATGTGTTTCAAGCTACGCCAAAACATTTTTCATGTTCAGATTTTTAAATAAAGAGCTATTACGAGGCTGCTAGTAGTTACTGTGCCTGAAATGTGAACAAATGATACCGCCCCACGCTGATTTGCCAATGAGTATCACGAGACTTATGATAGTCTAGACATTGGTTGTACCTCAGGCGATAGAGGACGAAACATCCATTTATGGTGGGAAGTGACGTGACCTATGAGCCATATGCGTTAGTTCCATACATAAGCACCAGAAGTCGTATAGTTAGTTTCACAGTCTGTCGCAAGACGTGGATTGCAGCCAGGAACGGGTAGTTCCACAGAATGCCTCCAGATGGCAACCATGAAGTTGGACTCTTACTCACGTAGACCTGCGATTAACAAAATAACGTCATGATGGCCTCAACTGCAGGAATTTCAGGCACGAATTTTACTATATTGGGATCAAATTTTCTGAATGATAATTTAATTTTCAATTATCAAACAATAAACAAAACATTTCACTACGTTAACTTAATAATTTATGTTGAACCGATTTTATTACGGTTTGACTATTTGTATGGCATACTTCATGTGATTATCCATATACTAGTTTAACTTTCAATCAACTTAATACTGAAAAATACTAGTATAGAATAAATACAACTAAAATGTCGAATCATTAGCTCAGCACTACATGTAAATCCTACTTACTCTACATGTCACAAAGGTCAGGCTTGGCCTGGTGATTAGCGCATCGGGCTGCGGATCGAAGGATTCAATATTTGAATGATACTGCTGGAGATTAATCGAACTTTCAGTTGTTGGTTCCTTATGAAAATGACAGCTATTCTCGTTATTCCATCCAACAATCTGGTTAAAACCCTTCTGGTGGCACATTCTTCAGGCTGACTTTTGCTCTTCAATATTTTAAAATTAAGGACGTCTGCACTTGAAGCCTAGCGGTCTCTAATCTGAATGTTTAGCCCACGTGCGCGTAAGGTGTCATTCAGGGCAATCTCATTCCTTTTATTATGAAGATGATATACTGAAGCTATGAGTGGTCAATATCCCCAGGGCATTATCAGTGTGATGATCAAGTACCACTATTCAAGTAGACAAGAATAGCCCAAGCATTGAAAGTGTTATTGTTGACCAGCTGGCTTCCCTTTAGGCTGTCACTTCAGAATTAGGGACAGTTAGTGAGCCCTTCAGTAAATTTCGTAAATATCCAGAAATAAAGAAAACAAATAAACAAGTTTAAAATCAGGGATAGTTAGTGCAAAGTAGCTTGAGTAGCTTTTCACGAACATCCGTAAATAAACAAACAAGCCTTTTCATTATCATATTTGTGAAAGTATTTTCTTTAAATGGCTACAAATCTTATAATGTTTCAGGTGATGAATTTTTAGAGATTGCAAAACTTGGTGGATGAAGTAAAAGAAAAGAGAGAAGTACAGTCATCAGCAAATGTTTTAATATATGTGATTACAATCCAGTTTAGTGTTCGTGAACTTGCATGCGTTTAATATGTTTACCTACGATAATATGTGCATGAGGCGATTTGCGCTATGATCAGAGAGGATTAAAACAGAAGCTTTTTCACTAGAATGTAAAAGAACAAAGAAGCAATTTGATCCAAATGTTTAAAACAAATTCTTAGAAACGTGGATAACCAGCTCGTGGGTTCTATTTGATTAATTATTAATATCAGTTGAACATAAAACTTTTTTGTCATAAAGCATGTTTTATATTAATGAACTCAGTATATTAAATATGATACAGAAATCACATTCAGAGTAGATTAGTATACTTGTCGAGACTTCTCATTCTTATTAGCCAATATTCCTATAAACTTTGAAATATGACTTATTTCAGAAGACCAACTTACCAGATATATTAACATTTTAGTATAAGTGTGTAATGTAAAATTATTCAGTAGTGCTTTCACTTAGGGTTGGGAACGTTTTTTATAACGATTTTAATGTGCAAGTCAGCAAGTCACGTGACAATCACAGCCCGTATAAATTCGCGATAAAAAGACATGAACAGAACTACATTTTGACTTTATTTGGTGTTAAATAGGTAGTATGATGCCATCGAAATTTCATCGCTTTGGGGGAGGGTATGTATAGTCTTTTCCGACGCAAAATATTTATACACCCAGATCATAAACTGCGTTCTGATCAGAGGTTTAGAATTTCCATGATGGGGATATCTCTTGTAATTAATAGCATTCGAAAACAAAGGAATGTGGATCATCATGGAGAGCCATGGTCATCTAGAAAGAAACCTACATCAAGTCGTACTCCAGCCGTGGTAAGCAAAGTGCGGCATTTTGTAATGGGGGACGAACACAATGTTTAGTGGGAAAATCATCTAAGCTTTGGGTTACGTAATCAAGAAAAATCTCTATTGGAAAAGCAACGTACGCCAGATGCATATAATTTGCATCCACGAAATGTTCGTTCAATTTTCACATACCTTAAGTAACTGGAGAATTAAACAGGTATTCATACTGTTCTATGTGAATACATACTGATAAATACACTGGATGCAACACCTATAGCTTTCTGTGCGATCAAACTGTTGAAACGGGCACTATGAAACCATTCTCCTCATACACCACATGGACTACGGAGATCCTGCAGGGAACTTTGTGCTCTGGGTATAACAGCCTTACGACTGGGTACTTTGCAATGAAAACAACACTGCAGGGCTATTGTCAAGATGCATAGGTGTCGGACAGAACATGACCGGACGTGACGACATGGTCTATAACTACGTGGTGAGGCTCGCTTCTTTCAATAGAATTTACTCAACCTCTGTATCTATAGCTAATATTTCAGCACTTTCAATATTTTATATCGAAAAGGTTTTACTGAAAATTACAAGGTTTTGTAAATCTCAAATGTGAGTTCTTTTGCTTTAGGGCAGGAATTTAAAATGTATACTTACCAGATGCGTGGACAATATAGTAAAGGGCTAGTGATTTTTGTTAGTAATACCCAATAAATTGAAATATTTGTTTAACACATAAACATATCATTTTGCAAATATAAAATATGTGTTATCTGATCTGACGTTAGTTTCAAACGCCGGAAGCCAGCGAAATGTGGGAAAAACCATTTGCAGTTAACTGATGCTATACTTTTTGACAAAACATATAATTGTAAGTTTTCATATTTATTTTATTTGGGTGATATAAGAGGAAACTCTGTTTTGAAAATATGTTTGTTATTTAGCATCTTTTATAGAAAATAATATAGTATTTATACATTTATAATACATGTTATCCAATCATGTAGCATCACCTGACAAAACTAAACAATGTAGTGTTGCCATTTATTCTTACTTAGTTAATTTGATGTATATAAGAATATGTTACACTTCTGATTGAGACTGCTCCAGGAAACACCATACAATATTTTGTATATAGAAGTTATCCGATGAAATATACCCAACAGCAATAACTGTGACACACTCGTTATATTCAGTTAGTATGCTTTACATGTTAAGGAAACTGCGTTGAATACACTATATCACAACATTCGTATTATTGACTTAGTTTATATAAAATGTTATATTCAAAAACAGAAGACAGGTATGAATACAACCTTGTTTGACTGTTGTGAAGCTACGGAAATCATACGCTCA
>NW_013667928.1:57884-59863 GCF_000517525.1 Limulus polyphemus
AACTGCGTTGAATACACTATATCACAACATTCGTATTATTGACTTAGTTTATTATAAAATGTTATATTCAAAAACAGAAGACAGGTATGAATACAACCTTGTTTGACTGTTGTGAAGCTACGGAAATCATACGCTCAGTGTAGCTTTGAACATAAGCTTGTATGACAAAACTGCAACATTTTGTACAACAAATAATCAATCTAAACAACTTCTTTTATTAACTTATCAAATTTCTGTAATTTCGGTTTATTGTTATGCACAAAATAGTTTGTTCAAAAACAAGGCTTTCTGTAAATTCAAGTAGTATCGAACAAATAGGCTATATAAATATCAGTTAAAACAGTTTATCTGTCTGTAGAAGTTCATGCTCGTTTGGACCGTAGTTGCCTTTAATTAACATGATAAGTAGGATAAATACGTCGAGTTTGAATGTCCTATATATACATAAGTTCACATGAAAAATCAGTCCCTTTCAGGGGTATGTAATTTATAACTTATAGTCAAACTTTACTGTATTAACTTTAGTTAGTATAATGCATACATTATATATCTAGATAATGAATAATTTATGTATCATTTTATATCAAAAATCAGTCCCTTTCAGGGGTATGTAATTTGTAATTTATAGTCAAACTTTACTGTATTAACTTTAGTTAGTGTGATGCATACATTATATATCTAGATAATGAATAATTTATGTATCATTTTATATCAAAAATCAGTCCCTTTCAGGGGTATGTAATTTGTAATTTATAGTCAAACTTTACTGTATTAACTTTAGTTAGTGTGATGCATACATCATATATCTAGATAGTTGATAATGTATGTATCATTTTATATTGAAAATCAGTTCTTTTCAGGGCTAGGAAGATTGCAAGTTGAGCTAGTGTGTTGATAATCATATGAAGTACGCTATACAAAGCGGTGACCAAATCGATGAAATATAAATTATTAATTTAACGCAATAAAATGATTTGTTTATTATTGGATAAATGAATACTGAAAACGAAATCATAATTCAGAAGAGTTGATCACAATATAGTAACAAGATCTTCGAACACAATCTAATCCACGTCATTTCTTATTTTGAAATATTTAAGCGTATGCTACATGCAACAATTTTAGTTTAAGTGTTATCATAACTAATTCATATATATAATAAGACATCGCTATGTCGAGTTTCTTGCGGTGACATCATCATGACGTTTGTTATAGCGTTATCGGCCGTGGATCAGGATCATTGAAAGCTATTTCATTAATCATGCACACAACGGCATAATGACAGTTTGAGTACTTGGTAAGCCTTCATATCTTTTGCTAAAGAACACCTATTAGTAATGGTAGGGAAAAAAAGCAAATACTTTTCCTAGGCAGCGTAATGTGTACATTTTACAGCGAATTGTTCGTGTTCAGTCATGAATGAATTCTTGACATCAGTCATAAAAAAATGACTTTCAACTTAATATCGCAGAAAGTTTTATTACAGTTTGTACCATTACCATGAATTTTTAGAATATTTACCGATTCAGTTGTGGTTGCTTACTGTTCTAATTTTACGCAGTTTCCGAGTAAATGTGAAAAATTGTATATTTTAAAAACATACTTTTGTGTACTAGTGACAGCTTATATCTGATATGGTTGTTTTTGTCTTGTTTCTCTATAGCCGGCCAAGGAGGAACAGAAACTGTAGGAATATTTTCTTATATTATCCTAAAGTTCAATGTTTTAAATACGAATTATGTTAAAAATTTTCTCGTTTCTTCTATGATTAAACATGGAGAACTTTTATTGTTTTAGGGCAAGATTTAGCATGAAAATTAAACCATTTTGTCTTATGACACTGTTTAGCATGAGAAACACTTTAGATCTTAAGGTATGATTGTGCAAGAAAATTAGTTTTTATCTTAAGGACTTGAGTTAATATGAAAAGTAGTTTTTTTTATCTTTAAGGCATGATTTAGTAATGAAAAGTAGTTTTA
>NW_013667928.1:60269-69633 GCF_000517525.1 Limulus polyphemus
TCTTAAGGCATGATTTAGTATGAAAAGTAGTTTTATCTTAAGGCATGATTTAGTATGAAAAGTAGTTTTTATCTTAAGGCATGATGTAGTATGAAAAGTAGTTTTTATCTTAAGGCTTGATTTAGTATGAAAAGTAGCTTTATCTTAAGGCTTGATTTAGTATGAAAATTACTTTTTTTGTCTTAAGGCACAATTTAGCATGAAAATTACTTTTTGTCTTAAGGCACAATTTAGCATTAAAGTTACTTTTTGTCTTAAGGCACGATTTAGCATGAACAATATCTTTCTTCGAATCATGCTTTACCATGAAAGACCTCTATGGTCTTGAATCAGTAAAGAAAACATTAAAGATTTTTATCATGTTAAGAAAATGTTTACAAAAAACACAGTGTTAAAGTATGTGGTTTAGCATGAAAATACGATGTTCTTATATGACCTTTCTTTCCAGAGTTTTTTGTAACTTAAATATAATTTTATAGTTCTTCCAATTCAGCCTAATTGCACAATTTTAATTTAATTAAGCAAAACTATCCTTCCTTTCTTATTCACCATTAGAGACCTTAATATTTCACTAAAAGTTTAATATTCAATCATATAATATTTATTGTAATTTTGTTTCTCGTTTCTTTAAGAACATGGATGTCTAAAATACCCAGATTACCACTACCACTTGCTCACCAGATGGTATGATCTGGTGACATATACCATTTGGTGAACAGTTAGTGGACATTGCTGATTGGTATGAATATTTACTCAAACAAGTAACCTTTCTATTTAGCTTTATGATTGTCTCGGGAAACTCCTGTTACGGTTTAAGTACAAGGATAAATATTTCTTCCAATCATAATCCAAGATACTTCAGACCTGTTGAATGGAAAATGGTTCTTAATAAATACGATTTGGTTCAATTGTTAAGAACCCTATAAGATTAGCATTTAACTCTAAAGTAAAAACTTCGGCTACCTGGGTCACACAAAAACTTTTATCTATATGTGTTTCTATTTTATATTGATTTGTCTTATAACAGTTATAAGTATGCCTATCTGGTAAACATGTATTTAGGAATGGTTGGAGATGGCTTGAATGGGTAATGAAGAAAAACTTTAATATAAGTTTAACATAACAGCAAATGTACAACGTTTCGTACAAGGCTTTGTCATCATTGTACATTTGCTGTTATGTTAAACTTATATTAAAGTTTTTCTTCATTACCCATTCAAGCCGTCTCCAGCCATTATTAGTCTCAAAGTGGGTTCCTCGTCACCGAATATGTATTTAGGAATGTGACTCTCTATTCGTGACTATTGATCATAGAATTATTACTAACAATGACAAAACAGTGAAAAACTAAACTAGTCTTATGCACTTGTAGCAGAAAGATGCGCACCTTCTGAAGTATCTTTTAGTATATATTACTTTCATGACTTTATCTTGATAGAATGATTATTTAGTTTACAGATAGTGTGTCTTGTAAGGAGCACCTACACACTAATTATTAGCATTATAACTCTCTAACCTATCGGTAACATTCATAAAAAATATGTAAAACACATGTATGAGCTTACTTTTTTTCCTGGCATATCTTAGCATTAAAAAATGTAAACGAACGTTTATATGCAGGTCTTCAAACACGAAGAATTACACGTGTCTCATGTGTTGCATGAGTTTGAATAGAATATATCTTGCATACACGTGGCATGGTGTTCGTCTTGGTTTTTATTCATGTACAGCGTGATTACAAAGTCAATATGGATATTTAAAGCAATCTGTAGGTCGAACCGTGTAACATAAGGGCGGTTTCTATTTATGTTTTTGTGCATGCATAAGAAATCAGTAATGTTGCATTTCACGTATTGCTGCAAATTCACTGGTATATCATCATAGTTATTCTACCGCTAAAAGTGGATGACACAACTTGGCCATGTTGGTGGAGCTGTGCCATCAAAAAGGGTTGCAATATTGAAGCAGCACTCCGGATGTACCGTTTCAGGACTAACACAACATGTGAAACATACACAGCTGTTTCACTCGTTAAATTGGTCAGGAACTTCTCGGCAGTACTTCCTTTCATGTCTGCCCAATACGCTCCTCTGCTAGTTGTGGGGCATTCACGGATGTATCGCATGACCCAGCAATCATTCTTCGTCGAAGGATGCCATCGTGACAGAAGTTCGGGCAATCCTTGGTGATACATTTCATACTGCAGCGACCAACACCATTGTGAGGATGGACGCATTAATAATGACTGACAGTAACGATACTGAATGTTTGCCACAGAGGCGCCCTCTACTGATATTCCCAAAACAACTAGTAGAATGCACATCCATGATACTTTATGCATGTGTGTAAGATATTCCTCATGCATACTAAACAGCTCACAGACATATAACATCCTGTGTATATGAATACATTTTTAAAACTATATTATCATCCTTTTCCATAACGAGTTTACTCTAACAAAAAAAAACGACAATTAAATCCATTGGTAAAAATTACTGATATTTCTAAAACGAATCAATAGGTGAGACTTCTTTATAATACGTTTTACTCCTGTCCCTTTCAGTCAAGAGTTTTCTCTTAAGAAATAAAGATAAAAATTTTAGTAATATTATTGATATTTGCAACACTACCTAATAGTTGGTACTGTTTTTCTTTCATAAAAACTTGATTATATTTCATGTTGTGGTTGTCATTGTATCCAAAGCGACATAGCTATTCTGATCTGCACATAACACAGAAAATAGCCTTATAATTATTTGTTCTTAAAGAAATCTGAATGACCAGAGGATCACGCACGTGCACATTCGAATATGACTGTTGTTTGTTTTACTTGTTGTGGGGGACAGTCATAAATGTTTTATCCAGATCGTTTTCTTGACAACTGGGGTGTAGTTATAATGTTAGAATGATTAGTTTTTCTTCACCATGACCAGGGTTTATTCTATCATGGCATCGAATTTCAAGAAAACAGCGCTTCTCGCTGTTCTTGTTGTTATTATTTTTGTTCACTGACTCTATGATTATTTGATGATATAATCGTGTATTCAGTTCGGTGATTTTAATCTAGATTAATTAATCACTTCTTGTTAAATACGTTAAGCTTATTTATAAATTATCTAATATCAGCTATGTATACCCATTTATAAAACCGTACTACTCAGATAGATGTTCCTTTATGAGGTTTATTTGAGTCTTGAGTACCATAAAAAAATTTCTTACATAAGTTTCTACTGTACATGCAACAATATACACAATGTTACTAAGTATTGGAACGGCTAACCCCAGCTGTAGTAATGAGACCACCCCCATTGAATTCGAATATAAATTCCAGCCAGTTAGAATCAATTTGCCAAGAGGAAAACACTCGCTGTAATAAACTATTTATTTCAGCATTGAGGGAGGGGGATCATCGGAGACATTTCAGCCTAACTTCTTATAATTAAATTCTTTGTCAGTAATACGCTAAGGAAATGAAATGTTTGTAATATATAATATTAACGTGGTAAAATGTTTCTAATATATAATATTAACGTGGTAAAATGTTTCTAATATATAATATTAACGTGGTAAAATGTTTCTAATATATATAATATTAACGTGGTAAAATGTTTCTAATATATAATATTAACGTGGTAAAATGTTTCTAATATATAATATTAACGTGGTAAAATGTTTCTAATATATATAATATTAAAGTGGTAAAATGTTTCTAATGTATAATATTAACGTGGTAAAATGTTTCTAATATATATAATATTAACGTGGTAAAATGTTTCTAATATATAATGTTAACGTGGTAAAATGTTTCTAATATATATAATATTAACGTGGTAAAATGTTTCTAATATATAATATGAACGTGGTAAAATGTTTCTAATATATAATATTAACGAGGTAAAATGTTTCTAATATATAATATTAACAATGTTGCCCGAAACATTTCATTCATTAGTTCATGCGGAATTTGTAACATGTTGCCAAATAAAACGTGCATCTGGTATTTTAGAAGAATCAACTAGGTTCTTCATGATGATTCACAAGTACAGTATATCCATTGATGCAGGAAACTTTATGGTAATGGACATCACGGACAAGCTGCATCCCATAATGCGCCCATCACAGCTCTGTATGCAAGGCGACAACTCTTATGGGGATTTGTTCGTCAAAGTTAGAGTGAAAAATCAAAGTTAAAAAACAACAAAACCCTCTACTAATTGTTTGTATTCGGATGGACGAATCTGGGTTTGACTGAATCCTAAGAACATTTTAGATATGACTATACCATCTTAGGTGTAAAAAGTGATAGGATTAGTATTATGGTGTGGGCCTATTTCAGTTGGTTAAGACACTGATAGTAGTTAATGGGTGTCAGACATGTTTTGTCGTATATTGTAACATTCTAACCAATGTTACACTGCCTTCACTGATAGAACTATATGACGAAAAATTATACGTTTTCGTGCATGATAATTAACAATATCATGCAACATGCTATATCGAGTAATGACTTGAAACATTTTAGAAATATATTCTCAATCCTACTGAACCAGTCAGGAACGTTTCAGACAAACAGACTCAGAAAACTCACTACATTATGGACTGCTGTACACGATAAGAGACAATATATTTATAAGTTACTTAACAAGTTATATTTATAAGTTACTTAACAAGTTATATTTATAGTTACTTAACAAGTTATATTTATAAGTTACTTAACAAGTTATATTTATAAGTTACTTAACAAGTTATATTTATAGTTACTTAACAAGTTATATTTATAAGTTACTTAACAAGTTATATTTATAAGTTACTTAACAAGTTATATTTATAGTTACTTAACAAGTTATATTTATAAGTTACTTAACAAGTTATATTTATAAGTTACTTAACAAGTTATATTTATAAGTTACGTAACAAGTTATATTTATAAGTTACTTAACAAGTTATATTTATAAGTTACTTAACAAGTTATATTTATAAGTTACTTAACAAGTTATATTTATAAGTTACTTAAACAGTTATGAATAATTAATCTAAATTAAAAGCACCTTGTTGAATGCATAAGTCCATTTTCAAATGACCATAGAGTCAGTGAACAAAAATAAGATCAAAAAGAACAACAACAACATATAAAGCACCCATATAAAGCACACGTGTGCTTATCATAATATGATTTATACATATTAATTAAGGGTAATGCGACCTTTCACTGTATGTTGTTAGAAACTTTAAAAAATGCTAAAAACTAACATCACAACAAATGATAAATAAGAAATAGCTGTCTTTTTTCTTATTATTTTAAACGATGTTTCTTACAAGTCTACTTTAGTTTACACACACGTTTAGAAATAAAATTACTTCTGTTTTTCAATTGACATTTACTTGTGGTCTTTGTTTTTCCCCTATTGTTCATCCTTGAGTTAATCGCAATTCGGTTTATTTTGGACCTTCTAAACCATAGAATAAAATAAGAGCTTCGGTTTCCACGCGGTTTCTTCTTCACAATGAAAGACTACGTATTTCAAACTTGAAGGTGTTTTTCGATCGACAACCCAAGAGACAACAATTTGTCTGAACTTACATTTGTAAACATTTCTCGGTTTGCATGTACCAAAGTTTTAAACGCTGTTAAGAAGCCAATGTCGGATGATAATCGTATATTTTTTGTTAATGTCCGAGTATTGGAACAGATATATCATTGTATTTTAAAACGAACCGGTTAGAAGTTTAAAAAATGTACTTGAAAATCATGAACCTCAAATACGAATAAGCAGCATGTTTCAGTTATATTAATCTTCAAAAAAATATTTTAAATATAATATTTATTTATAGTTCAGCCTTTATAAAGAAGTGGTATCTTCAAAACGTTCCCTAGGAATACTGGATGTCCTGATTTCTCATTGTTAATAAAAATATTACGTATGAATTAATGTGCGATTTTAGTTTTGTGGCAGAAATGACATATATAAGGGGTCCGAATGTCATAACGTATGAAATAAAATTCGACATATGTAATTTTACAAATATGAAGCGCATGACGTCGTCCTTTTGCCATGGCCTTTTAAAAACCAAACTATTAATCATGCTTATCAAATTGCTGACGTGTTTACTTAATGTCAGACATAATACAGATGAAAGCCTAATTGCCTAACCAACAAATTCAGCAAATTTTAAGAAAATAAGATATGTATTAGATAAAGAAATGCTTAGGCTATTCGCAACTTATAAATTCGCCATAGAAGGGAGTATAAAAATTTCATAAGGCGGAAACTGAAAACAGTTTAATTAATGACTTCCAGTTAGTGTATAATCAATTGTGTTTTAACCTATATTTTGCTATTGTTTTTTTTTGTAGCTATTTCGTATCCTGGATTATATTTGATTCAAATCCTGTGTTTTTTTTTCCATATCCTTTTTTCGAAAAACAAAATATCAGGTTTTTCATGCTATTAAAACATCTAAAGACTTATTCAGATAACAATATAAAGCTGGATAAAATAGTCTTAAAGTGGCTAAACCAACCAGCAGCGAGCAAAGAACTAAATGACGATTGAATTTCCATGAACTCATATACTACCATATATATGTATTGCCAGTACCGTCAGTTCATCCAGACTTCCGAGCACGAGAGTATGGCCTTGCCTTACAATGAAAACGAAATGAACCAGAGTGTACAAGGAAATCACAGGGCCCCAACCACTGGATATAACATTAACCACAGTAAGTATGATAAGGATTGTTTTTAACCTCCATGTTATACCAATAGTCTGAATTATATGTATAAAAAAACGTATACCTGCAATCTTTATACGTGTGTTTATATTATTAACTGAGAAGTGCTTTTCTTGAAGTGTGCGAGCGCAGAGTAGGAAAAAAATGTAGTTCTATACATACTTAAAATGTGTTGTTGTTGTTTCAGCGCATAGCTACACGGTGAGCTGGTGTTAAAAGTGTGATAAGAGAGAAAAATTCACATGTTTTAAATTACCTTGTGTTATTTATTCAAATATTAGATTTAAATTGTTAATGTGTACTTGAAAATGGCAGCTGGTCTGCCGTAAGCTCGGGGTTTTAATTGTAGGTTCTAAATGTTTTCATATGTGTCTTATAAAGAGGAGGAGGTTTTAGTTTTCAGTTTGCTTGTTGTTTATGGTGTATTGATTTAGGAGGAGGTGGTTTTATTTTTCAGTTTGCTTGTTGTTTATGGTGTATTGATTTAGGAGGAGGAAGTTTTAGTTTTCAGTTTGCTTGTTGTTTATGGTGTATTGATTTAGGAGGAGGAGGTTTTAGTTTTCAGTTTGCTTGTTGTTTATGGTGTATTGATTTAGGAGGAGGAGGAGGTTTTAGCTTTTAGTTTGCTTGTTGTTTATGATGTTATTAAAAAAAAAATTTTTTTATGTCGTTTGCTCATCGTTTATGGTGTATTTGTTAATTTTTTTTCTGATTTGGTTTAGGTTGAGATGCACTTTGGTAATGAAAATCATTAGATCAAAATACTTAATTAACTTAATTATTTTACATTCTGATTGGATTAATTTTTCTTTTTTGGTGGACCGGGAACGTACCATTTGGCGATCCTGCTTTCCACTCAAAATTATAACTCTAAATTGAAACTTACTTGGGATAGGGATTGCTTTGTTACTTTAAAAATTCAGTGGTTTTTACATTTTGAAGGTATGACTAAAAACGGAGAGATGTTGTTCAAATGTCACCTTAAACATTTATGAGATTAAGGTTTTTTTTAGGGTTTTTTAGGTTATTCCTCTAAGTTATTAAAAATAATTAAGGATGTCTTAAATTATTAATCTTGGTATCTGTGTAAAAGTATTTGGTTAATAGGTAACTTGGATAGGGGTAACTTTAGTCAATATAGAATGTTTTTTGTTATTTGGTTAGTACTCAGATTTATATCACAGATTTAAGATTTCCGGAAAACAAATCCACAATTCAAATTATACAGAAAAGGTATAATAAAGAAGTGTTAAAAAGTATAGAAAACTTGAAAAAGATGATATCAAATTAAATAAAAATAAATTAACTTGTAACTTTTGGAATAAATGTAAGGGTTTATGGATTAAAGCCAAATTTTTTTAAATTTTAAAACTGCCAATTTTAGGTTCAAAGAATCAAAACAATATAAAGAAACTCCGAAAAGGTTTTTAGAAAGTGAAATTATATATAAGGAGAAAACTATTTAAAAAACTTGAAAAAATAATAATTGAAGATAAATTAGAACTTAAAATGTTAATTAGTAACGTTGACTTCTTTTGTTTGAATAATAAGATTATAAGAAATGACAACACTAAACTGATAGAAATAAGATTAGCACAGAATAATTTTTTAAACTTGAAGAAAACCAAATTAGTAAATCCTTTTCAAGTAATCCTGATGATCTGATAATAAATTTATCAAATTATTGTTTAAATGATATTGAAAATAAAGTATTATTTAGAGGATTAGGATTTACAATCGCTTCTAAGAAATTGGAATTTTATAATTATTTATTAGGATTTGAACTGTTATTAAAGGATCTTAAGTGTTGTAAGGTTAATTCATCTGCTCAGATTAATTTTGATAATGTTGGTACATATATGACTAGTACAGGTTTAAATGGTTTACGAAGTTACAACTTGAATTCTAAGTCATGGAATATTAGTTGGCTAGAAAATCAAGCCTTGATAAAGTTAAGTAAGAACAAAGAGATAGTGATTACGAAGCCTGATAAAGGTAACAAAGTAGTCATTATTGATAAGGAAGACTATAACAACAAGTTTGATGAAATTATTAAGGACAAAAATATATTCAAAATCCTTAAAGAATATCTCACCAAAACCAGATAAAATAAGTTGATTAGATACTTACTAAAACTGAAAAAAAGAAAACATCATAACAGAAGATATTTATAAGGAAATAAGACCAAGTGGTTCGCACGCGGATATATTGTATGGATTGCCAAAAATGCATAAAGACAATTGTCCAATGAGACCTATTGTGTCCAACATTGGTTGCTATAATCATAAATTAGCAACATTTTTAAGTAAAGGTTTTAAAGAATTTATTAATAATGAATACACTCTGAAAGATAGCTTTGAATTTGTAGACGATATTAAGGATTTAAAATTTGATAAGAATGTAGTAATTGCAAGTTTTGATGTAGAATCATTATTTACTAACATACCATTAGATGAAACCATTGAGAAATGTAAAACCCTATTATATGAGAAAGGAGGTAGTTTTGTAGGAATACCAATAAAGATATTTCATGAATTAATGGTTATAACTACAAAAGAATCACATTTTTTGTTTAATGGTAAGCTTTATCATCAAAAACATCGGGTTAGTCCCGGTTCCAGCTTGGCCCACA
>NW_013667928.1:69643-83355 GCF_000517525.1 Limulus polyphemus
GGGGGTGCCGTGGAACCGTATAAGTGTAGTGAGTGTTGGTATAATAAGCCTAAAGTAAAGACATAGTGTGGGAGCACCTAGCCTAGAGCCAAGTGCATAAAATTTATCATGAAGGTAAAAATATCGTTTCAATTTTAAACTTAAATCGTTTCTAAGTTAAGCTATTTTCTGTTATATCACCAATGTTTTTAATAATAAAAAAGCCTATTTAATCAACGGAGACTCTAAATTAAGAAATCAACAAATATTTTTTGCAGTTTTGTTGTCTATACGTTTCATTTTATACTTTCAGTACATAAACTAAGAACAATATTAGGTTATACTTTTGGAATACCTAAAGAGATATTCCCATGAATTAATGGTTATAGCTCCAAAAGAATCACATTTTTTGTTTAATGGTAAGGTTTATGATCAGAAAGATGGAGTTAGTATTGGTTCCTGTTTGGCCATCATATTGGCTAATATATTTATGTGTTTTAATCAAAAGAAATGGTTAGAAGAATATACAAAGGAAATTAAACCGATAGTGTATAAAAGATATGTAGACGACACATTTACGATATTTGAAAGTGAAGAACAAGTTGATAATTTTTTTGAATTATCTGAATAAACAGCATAATAATATTAAATTCACGGTAGAAAAAAAAGAGATTGCATGTTACCTTTTTTAGTCACTCTAGTTAAGAAAAAATATGATAAATTTGAAATCGGAATTTATCATAAGCCTGCATATTCGGGGTTGTACTTTAACTATAATAGGTTTATACCTAATAACTTTAAAGAGAATCCAATCAGAATTCTCGTATATCGAACTCATAAACTATGTAGTAATGTTGAATTGTTTAAAAATAAAGTGGAAAACATCAAACATTCCTGTCAGTTAATATCGGTTGGACTTTACATGACAGTCCAGTCATCCTGTTCTTTGGTCAGTCACCAGTGATTGATAGCCAGAGTCTTTCCATATTACGAGAGCATTTACTTTCATTTGCCACTGTTGATACAACTTGATATAGCATATCTTTGAACAGTCGATCAAATAAACGGTATTTGATAGCGACGCTCAGGCTAGACATGCACCTACTATTTACACGATTCAAGCAATAACCTGACATTCTGCATTAAAATGTTACTTTGCATATGCAAATTAATTCTATGTAGCAGGAGGTCCTAATAAAGCAGTAGTCAGTATATAACACCAACTCACCAGTTTGTCATAATTTTATCATACAAAGTTTATAGTAAATGTAAAACAATCGAACGCCATTTGCTTTTAAACTTCTCTTAGCAAACGAAATTACTTTAATTGTTGTTTAAGATTCAAGCTAATAGTTGAAAAGAGATTGACTTTTCCATTCAAATCCTTGCTTTCCACGTAGTATGCAGTTTGTTGTTTTTCAAATATCAGATTATTTCGTATAAGTATTATAAATTATAAAACAAATATACAGTAAGAAGATAGAAATGGCATGGTTTCCAAAATGAAGGCCTAACAAACGCTCCAACTCAAATCATCCTATTATGGCGATGAGCGTAAATTTTCAAAGTCAGTAATGACGCAGCTAGAGAGAATTTCGTTATATTAGCTAATAAGATACCCGTTGACTTTCAAACAGTCCCAAAATTATACGAATTCAAAGAGAATGCTTGCGCTAGCAATAAGTCCAGTTCCGGAAACATACAGTAATATTCCGGATAAGATGAACTATGGTAACCACGCAGTTAAGTTTCTATGATGAACTCTAAAGATAGCTGTAATCATTAAAAACAACTGGTTCTTCTTGTGTTCAAGATCACAAAAAAAAACCTAAAAATAAATTATTTTTCGGTCAGAACTTCTTGAGATATGACATATTACGGAAATAATAAAAAGCTACTACATTGATAGTTCTGAATATAACCGTATATTATACACAAATCGTATTTATTAAACCTATACACGAAATTATTTACGATGAAAATACTTTAATATACAAAATATGCTCTATTACTTTAAATATCGTATTATCTTTCATCAAAACGCGTACATTTTAACTGGGAAAAGTCTGTATACTCTAATTAATTTTTTTAGGGTGATTAAAAGTCTTTTAGGGGTGTCCAAAGAGAAGGAAGTTTTTATTATTTTCATCCAACAAATAATAGTAAAGAAACGCCATGGTTTCTTGTACTAGATAGTTTTTATACATAGCCAATAAACAAAATATTTTATGCCTAAAAAGACCCCCCTCTCCCAGTGGCTCAGCAGTATATCTGCGCTAAAAACCGGTTTTCGATAGCCGTGGATGTCACAGCACAGATATCCCAATGTGTAGCTTTGTGCTTAATAACAAGCAAACAAAAAAAGCCTAAAAAGAAGCTCCCCACGATGGTTCAGTTGTAAGTCTGAGGCATTTTCACGCTAAAAATCGGGTTTCGATACCCGCGGTAGGCATAGCACAGATAGAATTTTGTGTAGCTTTGGGCTTATCAACAAACACACAAACAAAGCATAAAAAACATTCGTTTTAATCAGTGAAATATATTTTGAAAGACATACAATTTGTGTGTTTGATACAAACAACATGTCACGGTAGACCACAAAGGTCTATTATATTCATCGGCTGTTGTACAAGATAATTCTAGTTCGTTATGGTCTACAGTATCATGTATCAAACATATGAATCTTAAGTCTGTCGCAAGATATTTCACTGATTATAACAAAAGTTAATTAAATATCGCATAATGTTCATCATCTTTTTGATAAACTTGCTTGATGCTGAAAACCTACACGTATGTTTTAATTTCAAAATTATTGGAATATGAACACTGCTTTTAAATAGGTTTAAAATCATAAGAATATGAACGGTGCTCTTTTAAAGATATATTTACTGGGTTTGAGTCTTTGGTAAAAATTGACTTCACGGTGAAGGTAACTTTTTCGCATTTCAAAGACGAAAACATCAGAATGAGCCTAAATTGAACCAAAATGGGTAAATAAAATTTGTTATTTGCAAGATATCGATCATTAATGAGGGGGGGGGGGAGTAGCGATGACATCAGAAAGTGAGTTTAATCTGCATGCACCTCTTGAATGCCTGACTATGGTTCAGCATCCAGTGTACAATAAAAGATCCGAGTTAGTTAATACTGGATATGTTTGACGAAAAATATTTCTAGACCCAATTCTTCTCAGGCCCAATTCTTCTAGACCCAATTCTTCTCAGACCTAATTCTTCTCAGACCCAATTCTTCTCAGGCCCAATTCTTCTCAGGCCCAATTCTTCTCAGACTCAATTCTTCTCAGGCCCAATTCTTCTAGACCCAATTCTCCTCAGATCCAATTCTTCTCTGGCCCAATTCTTCTCATACCCAATTCTTCTGGATCCAATTCTTCTCAGACCCAATTAAAATCATTTAATTTTCCTTTTCACTTTTATCAATTAAAGTTCTTAAGCTTTTTAAACCTAAATTAGGTGAATCAACTCATTATGTATTACACTTAAAAGGTTCAGTTATGTAGAAAGACACCAGAGATTATTCTTGTCTATCGTCATAAAACAAACTTTTTAATCCTGTTTTCAAATCTTCTTTTACTAAGATAAGGAATAAAACACACGAAAATTTTCCAATGACAGTGGTCATCAGTTTGCCAAAAGAGAATGAGAATTTTAGGTCGGGAAATTTTACCATAGCTGATCCACTTAAATGTGTTCAACATAGTCGCAATTAATTTCCATCTTATCCCTCTAACACATTGCTAGCATATCCCCAATTGATGTAGAGGGGGGGAAATCTTTGTATTCGAATAGATTTTTAACAAATTGAACACATGTCTCAGCACCTAACTAATAACAAAAAGACGATAAAACACGATGTTTATTACAGACTTCAAGTGTTCAAAACTACCTACATACACCGTTAAAAGGAAAAAAAAACCTATAAATTTTAGCCGAAATTTTTTTAAAGCTTAATTTGGACACATCCTTAAAAACGTAAATTAAAAACTGATTTTACTCTTGTTTCTATGGTATTTTATGTAGTGTGGAAATATTAAGAGTGTTGACCTTATTGGATTGATTCTGTATGTTTCTAGAGTGAGATAATGTTTCGGCTTCTACCCTCAGGCCTTTTTCAGATAGAACTCTTGGTTATGATTTGATAAAGTCACACATACATATAAAAGCAATGTTTCGGCTTCTACCCTCAGGCCTTTTTCAGATAGAACTCTTGGTTATGATTTGATAAAGTCACACATACATATAAAAGCGAACTTCAAACAACAACAAAAAAAACGCCGTATCTTTTGGGCTGTCCTATAATAACCCGAGCTTGTCTATCGTTTCCCCAAATCAAGAGTTACGCGTCATGACGGAAATAGAGGTTTTACTCATTCAAGAACCTATAGAACTGTAGAGTTGAGTGCGTTATATTAGAAACATTTTGATTTTACATATCAACAAGTCACATGAGAATCGCGGGGGAACGGCATATATTAGAATGACATTATTTGGATTTTGTATCGTGTGTGATACAACCGAAAACTGATCGCTTTCCGACGTAAAATATTCATACACTCGAGTCATAAAGACCTACGTGTTCATATCCGAGATTTATAATGTCCAAAATAGGAGTATTCCTTATACTTAATGACATTGGAAAACAGAGGAATATCGGACAAATTAGGGCACCAAGACCATCTAGAAAGAAACCCGAAAAAAGTATTTCCAGGCAATCCTGTGCAACATAATGAAGAGAATCTCCGTCTGGAAATGCAACACAAGTCACGTGTACACCAACTCTTTCCACAACATTTCAGTTCAATCATTGTAAACCTCAAGCAGCTGGAGAATAAAACGTGTATTCATGTTATTCCATACTTATATATATATATACCGGTCAAGTCGCTGGATACCATAGTTATGGATTTCTGCACAGTGACACTATAGAAACTGGCGCTTGGAAACCGTTTTCCTCATCATCAGATGTATTATGAAAAGCTGCAAGCAGGAAAGGTATACTCTGAATATGACAGCTTTATAACGGAGCCGTTTACAATGGAAACTTTGCTGCAGAGCTATTATCAAGATACACAGTCGTCAGATAGAGCATGACCGGGCGTGGTGAATTGTACTGTAATGATGGGGTGAGACTCCAAAATCATTTTAGTAGAATATGCTCAAATTCTGTATACTTTTAAAAGATGCATGACTAGGGAGGTATACGTTTTTGAGACACACTTCACACACACACACACACGTGTATAAGTTAACCGATGCATTTAGTAAGGTAAACGAGCGAACAAGACATTCTTGCTGATTAAAAGATTGTTTATTTCTAATATAAAGATTGTGATCAAACAGATTGTTTATTTCTAATACAAAGATTATGATCAAACAGATTGTTTATTTCTAATACAAAGATTGTGATCAAACAGATTGTTTATTTCTAATATAAAGATTGTGATCAAACAGATTGTTTATTTCTAATACAAAGATTGTGATCAAACAGATTGTTTATTTCTAATACAAAGATTGTGATCAAACAGATTGTTTATTTCTAATACAAAAATTGTGATCAAACAGATTGTTTATTTCTAATATAAAGATTGTGATCATCCCCAATATGAGATTTAAATGAAATTTCTAACAACTATTTAAATATTTTTATTTTATTGAGAAAGTCTGACAAACTCCAACACGCTCTCTAACACTATTTGTAATACAATTTCAAATGGTTTGGTTTGTTGTTGTCAAAGAAAACATCACAGTTACTAGCAGGCAATCTGTAGCTTCTGTGTTCATTCGATCAAGGCGAAAGATAGGAGGCCTCCAACTAATGCTCTTTAATACAGCCTTCCTGATACCTTAGCAACCAGTTCGTATTTCGTATTGTACAATGCACGACTGATATCTTCTTCTTCTTCTTCTCTTTTTTTTTTTTTTGCTTTTATGACACAATATGAATATGTATTGTAACTTTTAGTAAATGTAAAATTGACCCATTCTTTTCTTAAAAGTATGCAAATTTAGCACGCCATTTGGAAAAGATATCGGCGAGAAACCCCCCCTACAGAGTAGATGAATATCATATCGCTTAGTAAAGTTCGTGCATATTTATATAACATCACAGAGAGTTTATCAATTCTCTTCCAAAGACGACACGAAAGCAATAATTTCAAACATAAAGATTTAAACTAGGAGGAGACACGTTTTCTGAGACACAAAACTTTACCAAAGATTGTGATAAATTTCTTAATATTCTTCTATTGAATTTAATATTTTTACTCGACTTAAGCTATATCTTTTCATCGTGGCTAGTATTACTTCTTGCTAGCTTAAAATGTTCTTAAAACTTTTTTGTTTTTTGGATTTATACGTCCTCTGCTTTTAATGGCTTAAAACTTTGTAAGCCGGATATAGTCGAAGGCATTACTTTGTTATAGTAAAGCCTTGCTGTAAATATCTAAATACTGTATGAACACGAAACTAATCCTAGGAACGTTCTAGAAGATTAACTTTCACAAAAACCTGCACCAAATATACAATTTTTAATTTCTTTTTCTTAAAGTGTTTTGGTAGCTTGAGAAAAGTTAAAATATTTTGTTATGAATCTAGCGTTATCAAAGTGTACAACTCATGAATACAGCGAATGTCCACTGGTGTTCTGAACCAGAATAACATATCGTTCTGGCCAGAAATCAATGAGTTCATTAAACTATCATTAGTATGAATCGTATCGACAATGAAGGAACGCTATATTTTACTGGTGTTGTTGTGATTGTTATCAAGCTCAAAAATACACGTCGTTAACCTGCAGACTTACCCCTTAATTACTGTGGGCTATGTTTTACTTTCTTTGATAAGATAAGACATGAACTTCTGTATCTAAAGCGAAAAAAAAAGAGCTGTCAAGCATCGAGTGATCTAAAAATATTTATCTGTAGTATGTAAACTCATCTAGAAAACTTCAAGCAAGTCCTTCTGATCAGTTTTGTGTTGGTGTGATACCGTAAAAAAAAAGAGACTAATATAAATTGGTGGTATGGGAAACTTTATAATTATTTGTTACAAGATATTTAGTGGATTTTGTTTTTAGCAAACACTTTTGGTTTCTTCTGAAAATCAGTTAAATGTTGACAACGTAGCATAATAATAGTATTTATATAGTAAAATATAGATATTATTACTAAAATAACAAAATAGATCTTCAAGTGTTATCTACCTATTTTATAACCTCCCACCCTGTGATTTTTATGTTTAAATAGTAAATTATTTGAAGATTTTTAAGTCATCAAAGCTGCTCCCTGTTAAGCTTCGTGTCTCTTCAAAAATAACTGTTAAATGTTGTTTCCCAACCTAAGACAACAACACGTAGAGCTTGGCTCATGCTCGAAATCCTAATGAGTCAATTTTGTATTATTTATGTCTCCGTTTTTGTTTTTTTTTTGTAAATACGTAGTCAGGACATATTCTCCTTCATACAGTTATTCCTTTGTGTGTATATGCATGTGAAAAGTACAGAAACACGCCGATGCTTGTAAAACGAGGGCCAAAGAACGAGTGATTATTTATTTTAAAGTGTTTCCTTCCTCTTGGAACTACACTTATATTCTAGCTTATGCAGCAAACTCAAAGCCCTTACAAAATATATATTCTTTACTTTATAAAGCAAGCCCTTACAAAATATATATTCTTTACTTTATAAAGCAAGCCCTTACAAAATGTATATTATTTACTTTATAAAGCAAGCCCTTACAAAATATATATTATTTACTTTATAAAGCAAGCCCTTACAAAATGCATATTCTTTAATTTATAAAGCAAGCCCTTACAAAATATATATATTCTTTACTTTATAAAGCAAGCCTTTACGAAATGTATATTTTTTACTTTATAAAGCAAGCCCTTACAAAATGTATATTCTTTACTTTATAAAGCAAGCCCTTACAAAATATATATATTCTTTACTTTATAAAGCAAGCCCTTACAAAATGTATATTTTTTACTTTATAAAGCAAGCCCTTACAAAATGTATATTCTTTACTTTATAAAGCAAGCCCTTTTTTTACTATTTTTTGCTGTCTAAAACGAATTAGCTTAAACTAAGGATTTCATGAGGTTTAAGGCTAGATAAGAACATGTTCATTTTTTTCTTTACTGTTTGCTTAACATCTGTAGAAAGTAATGAGATCACTACCCTGATTGGACGTGACAAATAGGCAGCTTGCCAATAAAAACCACAATTTTATTCTTAACAAAAGTATTTGAAATCTTGAGCTGAGAAAAATAAAACTAGTAAAAATTAACAGTTTAAATACAAAAATTATATAATAATGTTTTGAAGATTTTAAGTTATAGTTTTGGGTGTTTCTGACTGTGAGGAAGATGCTACTGCTTTATGAAAAGATGTGGATTATTTGATGAGTTGGGCTGATAAATGACAGATGACTTTAAATTAGAATAGATGCAAGGTAATTCATGTGAGTTATCACAATTTGAACCATGAGTATAAGTTTTATGATAATAACCTTAACCGTTTTATGGTAGAAAAAGATATTAGTGTTCTGATTTATCAGTCTCTTAAGCCATCCAAGTGCTATTGCTAATGGCAGAACAAATAGGATTTGGGGTTGCAACTACAAACATATGGAATACAAGTCTAACGGGATTATAATGTTATTGTATAGGCCATTGGTTAGACCACACTTGGAGTACTGTGTTCAGTGTTGGGCTCCTTACCTTAGAAAGGACGTTGTATTATTGGTAAGGGTTCAGAGGAGGGCTACTAAGATGATATCTGGGATGGAAAGATTTTCATAAGGGGATAGGTTAAAATCTTTGAGCTCATTTTCTCTTGACAAAAAACAGTTAGAGAGGATATGATTAAAGGGTTTAAGATTTTTAAGGGAATTGATGATGTTGATGCATCATCTTTTTCATATCTAATGGTGAGAGTGATAGGACTATGGGACATTTTGGCAGTGAAAAAAGTTTTCTTCATCTAAGACAGCTTAATTTTTCTAACAGGGTGGTTGGCATCTGGAACGGGTTGTCTTCGGAGGTGGTGAATGCAGTTAATTTAAGAGGATTTAAGGAAAAGCTTGATAAATATATGAATGATAATAACTGGCTTCGGGATGTTTTTTTAAGGAGTTAGCTTAACCTATTGGCTATGAAACCCTAGTCCTTTATGGACCAAAAGGTCCTTTAATGTTACTTTATGTTTAGTTGAATTAGTGATTTTTAATAT
Source organism: Limulus polyphemus (assembly GCF_000517525.1). NCBI lineage: Eukaryota > Metazoa > Arthropoda > Merostomata > Xiphosura > Limulidae > Limulus > Limulus polyphemus. The sequence goes on from NW_013667928.1 coordinate 78,872, forward strand.
AAGATTTTTCAAGAACTCTTCATAGTTCGTCAATAGCAGTTGTTCATGATACGTTTCTTTGGTGATTTAGAGTACAGTGATTTATTATGGTTCTGGTATGACTTGAATTAAACCTGATTATAGTTGTTTTTGTGTAACCAGCAGATGAAATCATTTAGGTTGGGTCAAAAGCTTGTTAAACCATAAAACAACACAATAGCTGAGTCCATCTGGGCATCCTCGATGCGAGAATATACAAGGGTTATTATATCAACAAAAGCTACACCAATCAAACTTCCCCACCTAAAGACTTGTGAATCTCCATAATGTAGCATCTCTAATATATGATCTAGTTTCATTGTTATAGTCTCCAGCTGATACGATATGGATTTTGTAATCGGGCTGATTATTTGCTATAATAGTGTTAAACTCGTATTTCACCTTCTCTTCTTATCCAACTATTTTATCAAGGTTGTACTTATTCCTGTCAGGAAATGACACGAACCAATGCAAGCATGATAAATTTCTGATTCAAGGATAAGTTTCCCACAGAACAATAATATTGAGATTACTAAACAGCTACACACTGTAAACTGTCAATGAATTTGAATATAACCAATTGCTGTTTATAACTACGTTTTATTCCTTCCATTTACACTCTTTTTTATTCTTTCTCTCTCACATCTCCTGGTCTTTTCGTTGAACTCCTGTCTTTTACATTTTTTTTTCTCAAACCTATGCCGAACAGGTCCCTTTTCTTTTTCACCTTGTACTTCTGTTTTCCTTATGTCGGATTGCAACGTAATCTCTACAGTGGCTAAACAAGAAAGTAGACCTCTCCCCTTTCTTTTTGGCCTTGCACACTTGTTTTCCTTATGTTGATTTACTACGTCTCATAAACATAGGATGTCCAATAATCTTCACAGCAGCTAAACAGGTGAGGCGGTCGTTACCTCCAATCATTTTCTAATGACGTATGGAGCTATAATCCTCTAATCCTTTGGAGATGGACCAAAAGCCAGCCGCTTTTTCACCCGTCTCAACTCCAACCAATGTCTCTTACACCTAATTTTATACCACAGGCCACATTCGTTTTACTGAACGAATACTAAAATTAATGACCATATCAAAATTATGAATACATTTGATGATAATGTTTTCTCTCATACATGAATATATATAAATTCTAATAAGTGTTCTATCTAGCTAATCAGCAGTTGCAAGTTTATTTAACACTTGTTTTATAGCCTGGTCTATTAGCACAGTTGTGGAAATATTTTTCGTATGTATAGATCGAAGATGAGCCATCAGTTTTTTATATATAAAGTTTGAATTTCATTACGCATTTTATTTATTCTATTGTGTTTTTCTCTTATTTGCATTAAGTTACTATTTAAAAGCTGGTTAACAAAAAAAATCAATTAATGTCTTGAGAATAGAAAACAATGGTCAAAAAGGATATATATTTATTTCGAGTGGCTTGGCATGGCCTGGTGGTTAGGACGCTCGACTCGCAATCTGTGAGTAGCAGGTTCGAATTCCTTCACCGAACATACTCGCCCTTTCGGTCATTATAATGTGACAGTGAATTACACTTCTCATTGTTAAAAGAGTAACCCAAGAATTGGTGGTGGTAACTGACTGTCTTCCCTTTAGTCTATCACTTCTAAATTAGGGACGACCAGCGAAGATAGCCTTCGAGTAACTTTGCGCGAAATTCAACAAAACAAACTATTCTTTCGAGTATAGATTCAATCTTCATGATAACTTTTCTTGGTGATTTAGAGTACAATGGTTTTGGTATGCTTGAATCAGGCCTGATTATAATTGTTTTTGTGTAATCAGCAGATGAAATCACTTAGGTTGTGTCAAAAGCTGAAAAGCATTGGATGACATTCATCGGTAAAAACAAGATGGTTGACATTTACCATTTGGAGCTCTAGGGTTTGTACTATAATTACCTCCACACCTCTTCCTTTTGTATCAAATATTAAAGAATATGCCAAAGATCGGTTAAGGAGCACAGAATTATATAGCTGTGATAAACAAATACGCAGTACTTGAGAGTATATAGCATCCAACTGAGATAAAGCTGCAAAGCACAGTGAGTCATACTCAGCAGCAGATCTGCCATATAGTAGAAACAGCTTTTGTCTATCTGCGTCTAAGGAAACGCCCGACGCTATTTTAAGATTAATAAAATACGTTTTACGCCCTACACTTCTTTTCATCTACGTTTTCGTGGATTCTAAAGCCCTCTCTGAAGATACATGAACACAGCTATAGATTAAACCTATTTTTTATAGAAACTGGTTCCGCAGTTTGATAAAGATATTCACCATTAATAACAAAACGATGAAATGAAAAAGGTTAAGACTTTAAACAGTGAGTAAACTCACGCCTCTGTGTAAAATCTTTTCACCCTACATCTCCAGCTTTAATGCAGATAATGTCGTAAGATAAATGTGCATGTAACTTATTAACAAGCATCGAGTGACGAATTACCTCCTCAAAAAAAAAAAAACACTTTGTAAGCTTCATTTCCAAATTATTGCTAACTATCTTCTAAGCTTAAGAGATTCGATTCCGGTTTTGCACAGATAAAGCTCATTTCGCAGCTTTACGCCTGATAACAAAGATTTTGTGTACATTCAAAAAAACTCATTCTAACCAATATAAAAGTGGCTATAATATTGAATGCTCTACTGAAATCTACAATTTATATTATGTTTTATAACTTTGGCAGAAGGTCATTGCACCCAGGATTTACTTTGAGATAAGTGAGCATTGTGATAAAATTAATATCAAGGTGGTTCACTGCGAAAGATAATAGCCTGTATGTAGCCCAGCTGTTGCTGTGACACTCTGTTAAAACTCTTTAGTAAAGTGATCTAACTTGAAGAATAAAACAGAGTAAGTTGGTACCACCTATTCCACAGTAACCTGACTTTCTTTAACTTATAAATTAAGCGTTGCTCATTTTTCAGGCTATCAGTTGTTTTGCGAAGTTACAAAGGAAAAAATTCCCGAGTATATATATTCATCCTCTAGAGAGTTAGGCGTACCTTAATGGTTAGTGGGTTGAGCTGTGGATCGCAAGATCCAAGGTTTGCGCCAACTTGCAACTGAACAGCCCCCCCTCAGTGGCACAGCGGCATGTCTGCAGACTTACAACGCTAGAAACCGGTTTTCGATACACGTGGTGGGCAGATCTCATATAGCTCATTGTGTAGCTCTGTGCTTAACTACAAACAAACAACTGAACATTCTCCGCACTTTCAGATGAGGGTGCGTTATAGAGGTGATAGTCAATCTGTTTATTCGATTCAAAGTCTCCGAGGTGACAGATACTACTGACTTGCTGCATTTCCACTGGCTAGTAATTCCAAATAATATATGGATATGTATGAGCTCTAGGAATCTCCGAGTGTAAGGTGACATTCAAGTTGAAACTACAAGTACCAAACCTGCAGATCTTTACAACAGACTGCCATGAATTTTTTTAAATGCCAGTTTTAAGAGCATTATAAATGACTGCTTCTATAGAAAGCCAAGTAAGAATTTTGTTATTTGGATACTGTGGACAGAAATACTTTGGTCAGAGAAACTGCTAATGAAAGAGTATTTTTAGTCAAGATAAGCGATTTCTACTTTAAGGACTTCCGTCTTTAAAAAAATATTGTGTTGTTTGAGCCCACTCTATTTATACGTAGTTGAAACTGGCTGAGATGAAAGTTAAAAACAACAAGTCTATGGAAATGTTCTGTATCTTCAAATAATTAATTTGCTACACAACTACGGGTACAGAACAAAAGTCCAAAATCAAGTTATTGACAACATTAGTTTTAAACCCTACAAAAACAAAGCTATCAAAAATTATACGTGTGGTCTTGAACACGAATATCTGTGTTCAGAAAACGTCACCTTTTGTGGATGATTTATGGTGAATTTAGTACGACGATACTTACTAATTAAGTAGTTGCAAATTGAGTTACTTTTCTTTATTGTTTTAAATAAACATTATAAACATATTAACATCAGATTTATTATTTAGAAAAAGGTTCAGAATTCTTTCCAGAATAATTCAAGACGAAATATTCATTTCTGACAATGAGAAAAACCGCTAGTGCTGGAACCGAACTCGCCCTGTTGATATCATAAACTCAGTTACATATTGTACTGACTCAAGACTGGTTTGTAACAGATAGAGAAACCAAGCAATTTCTTTTAACATAACTAAAGCTTTCCAGTGTTCCTCATTAACACTTAATTATCGTAATGTTAAAATGTTTTTATTTTTCCATCATTTGTTGAAAGTATTGAAATAGTGTACCATATACACGGAAAAACTTGGTTTTATCCCCTTTTTTGTAACTTGATCACTTGTCTTCTTTGTTTAATGTCGACCAACGAAACTATAGGTCTAAATGTTCTGTATAAGATACCTCAAAGTAAGTAACGCTTTCTTTGGCCGTTTAGTTGCACTAATGACTTCGGTTTGTTTG
>NW_013667928.1:83671-91357 GCF_000517525.1 Limulus polyphemus
ACTCCCCCACGGCTGAAAGGGCGAGCATGTTTAGTGGGACGGGGATTCGAACCCGCGACCCGCAGATTGCGAGTCGAGCTCCCTAACCACCTGGCCATGCCGGGCCTACAACAGTAATAACTAAAATCAGTGATCAAATTCTGCCAAGCTTTTTGTCTTCAATAAACCACTTCTATTGTTAATGATGTGTATGCTTATTAAAGTACGAGTTGGCCTTGTGGTAGATTAATGTATTTTGTGCGGTACGACAGTGAGAGTCAATCTCTAAGTATGGATGCTGGTTGTTAGGATACTACTAACTAGCTGCCTTCTCTCTGGTCAGTAGCTCAAAATTAGGGATGGCCTTAGTAGCATTGCAGTGAATGCAAATGCATGTTTATTGTCTTATTTCAAGCAAAAGAAAGAAAAATGTTCATCATTTACTGTTTCAATAAAGAATTAAGTAAAGATTATTTTGTGCGAAACAGACTATTACTACTACTATATTTAATGAATTAATGTTCATGTTTTAGCTTTAAAGTTATAAGGTTTTTGTTTCATATTTTCCGTGTAGAAGTGCCAAGTAATTTACATAAGTTCCTAATGAATAGATGAACTTGGTAAATTATGATTGAAGTTATGTTTAAAAAGATGCAACTGCATCTGTGCATTTATACTTATTAAATAATATTTTACGCCCTACATGGTGCCTAAAATCCTTGGAATAGTGGTGTATTACAACATGTTGCCTAGAGTCCTTAGAATACTGATGTATTGAGCCATGACACCTAGTATATTTGAAATAGTGGTGTACAGGGCCATGGCACCTAGAATCCTTGGAATATTGGTGTATTAAAACATGTTGCCTAGAGTCCTTAGAATAGTGATGCACTGAGCCATAGCACCTTGTATTCTTGGAATAGTGGTGTTAGAAACACGGTGCCTAGAGTTCTTAGAATAGTGATGTACTGAGCCATGACACGTAGAATCCTTGGAATAGTGGTGTACAGGGCCATGGCACCTAGAATCCTTGGAATAGTGGTGTATTGAAACATGGTGTCTAGAGTCCTTGGAATAGTGGTGTACTGAGCCATGGCATCTAGAATTCTTGGAATAGTGGTGTACAGGGCCATGGAAACTGGAATCATTAGAATAGTGAAATATTGAAATATGGTGTCTAGAGTCCTTGGAATAGTGGTGTATTGAAAAATGGTGTCTAGAGTCCTTGGAATAGTGGTGTACTGAGCCATGGCATCTAGAATCCTTGGAATAGAGGTATATTTAAACAAGGCGCCTAGAATCCTTGGAATAATCGTGTATTTAAGTGTCAAAGCTAGTAATATAAGTTGTTTTTGTACCCACTTTTTAAATATCTCAAAATAGATTTAGAAATTGAAGTTATAAAAATATTATCACTTTTGTTTCCAAAAAGTTGCGAAACTTGATATCAAAAGGAAGTAAAACAGAGATATGCAGTCGTTTCTATTATTTATCTTACGGTTTATATCATTTGTTGCATATTTTGTGTACAGCTTTCCCACTGTTACTCTTCTTTTTCTAGTTATTTATATTTTCCTCGTTGTTTTTCCCACCGGAGATTTTTCTTTGTAAAATGAAATCACTAGTAATATCAACAGTAAGATCCTCTAAAGACCCAAACGGTGCACTTTCATTAATACGTTGCTGTAAAGACGTTAAATTTAAGTCTGCTGAATACGTTCGTAATTGCAACAGAGTAACTCAATATTTCAAGAAAAGTTAAAAACAACATCACTAAGTAGTACACATCAAGTTAAGTGCTCGAACTGATTATACTTTGAAAGGTAAGGTTCCTCTTACTTCTAAGCTGATTATTTACAGATGTACCACAAGATTTGTTTCTCAACCACCTCAATAAAACGTGCTAAGAACTAAAACTTAATCATCTTGGCAAACGTTTCTAATCCATATAATCACAGCATCCTGTGAGTTTAAGAATTCCTGAATGTTTTGTTGAAATAACATACAGATATGTATTTTGCTGTCCTCCCCTACAGGAATAGGCTACTCTTAGTTGAATTGTCCCTATAATATTTTCAACACTGTAAGTATAATGCTTTATAAGTAAAACTGAAATATTCAAGTAATAACAACGACTCTGGCAGTAGCTACGATTCGAGGTAAAATATTGGACATTTTCAATAGTTTTCTGCTATTTAAACGTACGAGAATTTTTTTCCGTCGTACTGCGTTCGTTTGTTTGTTGTTGTAAACCACAAAGCTACTCTGTGCCCACCTCAGGAACTGAACCTCGAATTTTAATGTTTTAAGTCTATAAACTTACTACTAGGCCATCGGGGGAGCATTACGCATAAATGAAGAATAACGCCCCCACGGCTGAAAGGGCGAGCATGTTTAGTGTGACAGGGATTCGAATCCGCGACTCACAGATTGCGAGACGAGCGCCCTAACCACCTGGCCATGCCGGACCTAGAGTGTTTATAACGTCTTTGTAATTCGGTGTTTTTGTTTTTCTGTTTTCTTTCTAATATTTTTGATAGCTTCCCTTCAACAGTATTACACGCCTTCTTCCTGATATTCTGTATTAAATGATACAAAAGAATTTCGCATTTTCTTTGAGTAAACGGAATGGAAAACAGATTGAGCAATACAGACGACATATATAACAAAATCCATAAAAATTATAACACAGTGGGTGGATTAATTTCTAAATAGAATTTTATTGCTATGTTATAAAAAAGAAACAGGAGAGAAATTAATAAAGTATACGATGATTAAATAGCGGCCTCAAAAATGTCAAATACTATAGCGAAATCTAAGCAATAGAACCTCGTGAGAGTGAAATTGACAGTCTGTCAAATCAAGTGGTCGAGGATGCCACCTACAGTAGAAATATTTCATTTTTAATACCATCATAAGAGCTTACTTTAGATTCAGTTATCGTTTTTAATTACAGTTCTTTCGAACAGAATTTATAAAACATATGTACTATGATCACAGCTTCTTTATAAATGTGATTTATTAAACACTAAACTGTGGGGATATTTGTAATTTATTAAACACTAAACTGTGGAGATATTTGTGATTTATTAAACACTAAACTGTGGAGATATTTGTGATTTATTAAACACTAAACTGTGGAGATATTTGTGATTTATTAAACACCAAACTGTGGGGATATTTGTGATTTATTAAACACTAAACTGTGGAGATATTTGGGAGAAAAGCTTATTAAGAGTAAGATTCATATATAGAAAACTTAAACGGAAACATTTAAATAGGCTCTGGGTTTTTCTTTAAAACTACGGTTTATAAAACAACTAGGGTGTGATTCTTTTTTCACAAAAAGAATTCATAGAATTAATGGCAATTTTATGTGAATGTTATTATATTATCTTGTATTTTAAGCAGGGTTCATAAAACATTGCTTAGTATACACATAAGTTAACCTAGGATCTGAAGACAGGGATAACCAAAAGTTTTATTATATTATCTTGCATTTTAAGCAGGGTTCATCAAAACATTGTTTAGTATACACACACAAGATAATCTGGGATCCAAAGACAGGGATAACCAAAACTGGTATTATATTGTGCACATTTATTGTCAGCAATACGTGTAAATTTATTGAATTAAAAATATGTACAAATAATATGACTTTTGGGTTACAGTCTTTATGGCTATGATTAAACTTTAGAGTGTGCAGGGATGGTCATTTCTAAGTATGGGTATGTCACGATCGTGCTATACCTACACATCGCTTTCTCTTCTTATGTCCATCAACTTATTTAAATTGTACTTATTCCTATCAGGAATCGACTCATATCAATGTAAGCAAAATATATTGCTATTTATTACTGGTAACACATAAATGTAAAAGTAGATTTTGTTTCTTACTGGCAACATATTATGTTCTTCCTTCGCCTCTCTCGGTTTATTGGTTCTCTCTAACATCTCTCAGTCTTCTCTTTTTCTTGTTTAACTCCTTTCTTCTATACATTTCTTTCTCAAACCCACTGCTGAATCGGTCTTTTTTTTGCTGACCTAACACCTACTCTCATACCGGCTGAACTTAGAAAGGCCGTTATATTGCTTAGTCCAATCATTTTCTAATGACTTAGATTACTGTAATTTCCTCATTCCTTAGAGACTGACCAAAGTGACCAAATGATCGCGTCTATTATATACTCTCTCAACTTCAACCGATGTTACCTTACACATAAGTTCATAACAGAGTATTTAGAAGTTGGGGTCTTAGAAGAACATCTAGTATGTGGGGGATGGCCATTCTAAGTACGAGGATTTAGAAGAAATGCTATTTAAAAACAAAATGCTTTATGAAAACGATGACGAGTACATCTGGGCATAAAAATTTCAGAAAATACATTCTATCAGTACTGAGAAGTTAATTAGTAGCAGTAATAATATTTGTATTTGGAATCCTTGCATTTCGGTATAAAACAACGAGTAAAGACAATGAAAACCTTATTCACATAAACTGGAGATGATTCTATTAACCTAATACAAACACCAGTCACCAATCCAATCAAGTTGATTATGTTCAGACACTAATATTGTATAATCTCTCATTAATTTTGTTTTGCTGTTTCTTACGAGTCACCAGCCTTATTTCAAAGCATCATTGTTTAGTAAAACAAATGTATTTAATTCTGTAGTCATTGCCAATATTATTTTCTTATATCATCCGTATATAGGAAAGAGTGTTGCATATCTTTTTTTGAAACTACTGGCATTTTTTGTTACTAAATTAAAAACAAAAACAGCAATTATCATAAATGGGAGGTTTTAGAAACACTAGCTAAAACTATTAATTGACATCTGTTATGACATACTCTCCCGGTTAACAGAAGAGCTGAGTATTCACCAAGTACGCATATAACAGTATCGATATTCATTTGACCTATATTAGCAACACCTGTTTATGGTTCAGTGGGTTAAACAGAAATGCAGTTTCTTCAATATCACTCTTTTTACCATTTAGTTTCTGAATGTTATTCATGAAATTGTTAATTTTGTAGATGCTCTTGGACAAAGTAAACATTCAAGTCATGTTCTTAATTTTAGTTTTAAATGTTCTCACTGTCTCACAGTAATAGTTGCATAATAGTTTATGCAAAGGAATATTTCACATATTACACTTTTCACATATTTGGCATGATAGTCGACAAAAAAGGAATATTTCACACATTAGATTTTGCAAGTTGTACATAAATTTTGATCGTACACGTAAATGTGCTCTTCATAACCCTAGAAAGTGCTCTGGAACTTACCTTCTCCCTCTGCCTGCCTACTGACTCGGTGATAGTCGTTACTTGTTAAAGCTTCTATAACATTTTTTTCGTTTTTTTTTTCTTTTTGCTACTTCATCGTTAATGCCTTAGCAACTACTCCTTTATGGGCAGTATAGGTGGTGAGAACTATACTCAATATGATGAGAAGATAGCCAGACACTCAGCAGCCCTAACGAAATGGCAATGAGCACATTTTCATCTTTACAGCAAGAAGGGAATTTAGAGCATATAGAGTTGTCCTATAGAAACGAAAATATGGATCTTGGTGAATGTTTTTATGTATACATATCTGTCTGAATTTCTCTGTCTCTATCATCTCTCTACCATATATATATCCATGGCCGGCGCTAGGGGGGGTGCTGGGGCAGGCGGTGCACCCCTAAATTTCACTCTCGTTAACCCAAGTTCATTCTCCTTAGCTGTTTAAAAATTCATATTATCCATTATAAAAGAAACATATGATTTTTTCAGATCGCTAAGAAGAGTTAAAGAAAGCTACATATCCTGTATCGTCACGTGGAATGGGAGAGGCCATTTGCTATTCCTATCGGCCCGGCATGGCCAGGTGGTTAGGGGCGCTCGACTCGTAATCTGAGAGTCACGGATTCGAATCCCCGTCACACCAAACATGCTCGCCCTTTCAGCCGTGGGGACGTTATAATGTGACGGTCAATCCCACTATTCGTTGGTAAAAGAGTAGCCCAAGAGTCGGCGGTGGGTGGTGATGACTAGCTGCCTTCCCTCTAGTCTTACACTGCTAAATTAGGGACGGCTAGCGCAGGTAGCCCTCGTGTAGCGTTGCACGAAATTCAAAACAAACAAACAGTTATTCCTATCATACTCATTACTATTACTCATTCAAAACAGGTTTCTCTATCTTCTTTTTATCACTGATACCAAATATTTTGTTATATTACAAGGTTTGTTCACATACTTCATGAATGAAGAGGAATATTTTTTGAACAAGAAATTTCATATAAAATTCCTTCTTTCTTGAGAAGTTAGGTTGTGAATAATCTATTAGTTATTTCTGTCTACCAGACTTATCAATGAGATATCATTCCTATACTCTATGTGAAGCGCAAGTGGCTGATGTTTTAGTTTCTCATTGAGATTCACAATTTTGGTTATGAGAGGAAAAATAAACGTTTCATTGTCTAAAAGGTTGTATTAATCTTACCGCCTTTTCTCAGAAACCTAGATAAGTATCATCATGCAAAAAATTACAATTCACTAACAAAAGAACCTTGTTCTTGTTTTTCTGTTTATCCTTGACTTTGAACTGCAAACGTGTCAGAAAACTTATAGTCAATCCCGCCTTTTGAATAGTAGTAGCCTTATTAAAGGCAGATTCTTTTGGCTGATTACTCTCCCCCAGGTTCTAAATACAGGACTGTCATGACTGTTTAGAGTATCTGTCCGTTTAGCCCAAGGAAGCCGTTCTACTTGAAAATACCTAACAGTACTGAGGAGGTGTGGAATTTTCTAAGTTGGTCTAACTCAATGACACGTGGCGAATCTAAGAACAGACCGAGTCTGGTATTTCTTTCACGCCGTAGTAAGAGTGGAAGAAATTAGTTTTAATGACTAAGAATTTAAAAAGTGCACATTGACATTTCTCAGTGAATCTAAAATATATCAGGTTTAAACTGGTAGATCTGAAACGTAATGAATTATTATTACTAGACATCTCTTACCCGAAACAATTATAATAAGTCGGAGTTATAAAATAAACGAGCGTTTAAAAATGTGAAATATCGTGTTATTTAGGCCTACTAAAGAAAAAAAAAGTGATACAATTCTGATGAACTTACACTTTAGTTTCTGTTGTACGTTTGTTTGAAGTTAAGCACAAAGCTACACAATGGGCTATCTGTGCTCTGCTCAGCACGGGTATCGAAATCCGGTTTCTAGAGTTTTAATTCCACAGACATACCGCTGTGCCATTGGGGCTTCTGAACATTTACAGAAGATGAGGTTATTTGTTATTTAACTTTATCAAAGTTTTGTAGAGAGGCGTAAATTAATCTTATTTCTGAATATTCAAAACATATAATAAGTAAGTAAGAAAGGAGAATAATGCATACTAGCAGAGACCCACAAAACATTTCCGGCTAAATTAGTATCTTTATCGTAACAGTATTTCTTTAAATATAACATTTCTAGCACAATACAAACGAATTGTAATAGTAGACAATGAAATGTGTAAATCCACTTGTATGTAGGCCGTACTTTATAAAACTTTAACTTATGTTAGGCCTAAGTTCGATAAAGAGATAAATTAACACTGTAACCTGTGCACGTTTTGTTTTTTTTCACCTTAGTTTAGTTAGGACTAATCTTTTACTATCGATAAATAAACTTATAATATTGTTCTACGACCTAACGTCAAACC
>NW_013667928.1:92357-142553 GCF_000517525.1 Limulus polyphemus
ATACTTAAAACAACAGTTGGTGCGCAGTGCTGTTTCGTTTATATATATAGCTGAAGTTTAAATGAAAATTACAAAGTCATTTCCAAACCAAAAAACACGAACTACTAATTTAAAAAATGTTCAACACTGTTAAGCAAGGATATCATGGAAACACTGATCTAAATTCGCATGACATCCAAAGGCGTATTTTAAAACGTGGAACCTAATAACAGTCGAATAATATTCGATTTAATTTTTCTATTAAATTAGTTACATCACCCCTGTATGATATTTTGTTAATTCACTTTGTATTGTTTGTAGTTATGCACAAAGCTACACAATGAACTATCTGTGCTCTGCCCACCACAGGTATCAAAACCCGGTTTCTAGCGTTGTAAGTCTGCAGACATGCCGCTGTGCCACTGGGGGGGGGGGCATTTACTTTGTTCTTCTGTACGGTATTATAGTGATGATAAGATTTAAAATTTTCCATGAAACAAGATCTTAAGTAAAGCATGTTTTGGATAGATTAAGCCTGATTATCTGTCATATTTTGTGATTTAATCCAGCAATAAACGTAAGATTCCACTAAATCTCATCCTTGAAAACAGTAATGACTGAATAAAGCTGTTTAACAACATGATAAATCTTACAGATAATGTTTACTAGTGAGAAGGTTGTGATGAGAGACGGTAATCACAAGAAGTGTGATAATAAAGGAAAGGTTTCAGTTTCTGTTCATGTTGTTCTTTAACACGTTAAAGTGTTGCGGATATGCACTTTCTAGGAAGCTTGGCTCTTTGCCAGTTGTTGTTTGTTGATGAAATATCACTGACTAACCCAAGATGCTGAGTGCGGTCATACATCTCAGGTTGGAGTTAATCTTGTGTTATAGCACTTATGGCGTGCGCCTCCCTGCCATCACTCATTGCATTTCATTCTTCCACTCAATGGATAATTTTAGTGCTGTGAGGACATGCGTGGATCAGTCCTTGCTTTATTTTAGTCCTTACTTTTCTTCCTTCTATTCAATGAACCACTTCAATTCGTCAGAACATGAACGGTTCAGGCCTTATTTAATTTTATCCTTAGTTTTCTTTTTTTTCTGTTTCGTGGATGAGTTTGATGTTATCGGTACGTGCACAGACCAATTCTTCCTTTGCTATATTTCTTAGGTTTCCTACTTAGGGTTATCGATAAACTATTTACTTGCTTCAAACCTCAGTCCCGTGTTGTTTCAGGACAGTCTTATATACGTAGTACATTTAATTTGTTATTTATATTTCTTTTCTTAGTGTCTGTTATAGTAATTAAACGAACACTTGTTAATGTTTTTATAGATACTACGCAATAAAAATTAAGAAGTCCCTTATTTATTACATTTCAAGTATAATTTTTTTTTCGTATATTTGTACTAACTGTTACGATAACTGATAGACTAGAGGGAAAGCAGCTAGTCAACAGTACCTATCACCGCAGCTAGTCAACAGTACCTATCACCTAATCTTAAAGCTACTCTAATCGAATGGCGGATTGGGCAGTCACTCTTAAAATGTACCCACGGCCACAAACTACGAAACGCGATTTGTTTTCGCGACAACGGAACGCGAACCTTGGACCCACATATCTACACTCATCCACCATAAACATTAAAGCCACGTCCGACCCATTCAAGCAGAGCAACCAACAATTGAACAATAGCATTTTAGGTATTTTAAAAATATCAGACAATCAAAATTTGCGAGTACAGATCTCACAGCAACACATATCGTTACCGGATACAAAGCTGTGGCATTATTACCTGTGCAATTTTGGTTATTTGGTTAGTGGGCCTGGCTGGCCTCGTGAGTAGCCGCCCGAGCTACGTATTGGAAGATCCATGGTTCGATTCCTCTATGTGCCTTTTGGACATGCTTTGCGCAGTCGGCTGTGGGCACGTTATAAAAGTGCCAGTGAATTTTTTTGTTCGATTAAGAGTACCCATGGAGGCAGAATTGCCTATTATTTGTTGCCCTTCTTCAGGTCAGCAGTTCTATATTAGGGAGGCAGCTGTGCCTGAATCTTGGTGCCTCTGACCTGGCCATTTAGCCAGTTTGTCGCGTATGGTGTCAATCACGTTGAAAATAACAAATACAGCGTTATTATTCATAACCGAATATTTACAAGAACATTGACATAAGCGTTGCAATAAACTCTGGTGTACCTTAACTATTAAAATACTTAAGATGTCACTTGTGATAACCTAACCTATCTAGTAACTACAGTAGTTGGCATATGTGGAAGCTGTAACAATCCACGATCCAACGTCTTGCGCACATATTAGCTCTGGTCAACATTTCTCTTATCAAACTTTTTCATATTCGTTCATGAAGTAACAGTAACGCAAAAGAATGATAATATGAAACATTATGCTGTTCTGTTGATGATTTTCTTAGCTTTTTCCTTATTTGTTTTACCAAATTTCTAGTACTTCTTAATGTGCCTCACAGAGGCTCAGCGGTAAGTCTGAAGGCTTATAATGTTACAAATTCGGGTTTCGATACCCCTGGTGTACAGAGCACAGAAAACTAATTGTGTAGCTTTACGCTTAACAATAAAACAAACAAATCTCTGAATACTGTATTTTAATATTGTATTCTTGAAACATTATGTGTAACATTAAACAATAACTGAAACTGGAAAAATGGCAAGACAAACTGCGAGAGACTATCTCTTCATTTTCTTGTCAGTTTGCTTGTCTGTCCCGACGTCAAATGCCTTTATGCTCTTCCAATACTAAACTTTGAACCTATGATTTTATTGTATCGTCGAATAGGTGTAACTTCAAAAGTTATTTGTTGGAAAGGGTACCTAGGGTTTAATCACAATACATTGTATGTTGTATATTAAGATTAATAGAGAAGAACAAATATGTCAAGTGTTTATATAATGAGCAGTATCAACTATAAAAGCATTTAACAT
This sequence comes from Limulus polyphemus, assembly GCF_000517525.1. Lineage (NCBI taxonomy): Eukaryota > Metazoa > Arthropoda > Merostomata > Xiphosura > Limulidae > Limulus > Limulus polyphemus. The sequence continues at coordinate 95,298 of NW_013667928.1, forward strand.
ATACAAGGAATTAAATTACTCCACTGTTAGCAAGTACAGGGACTAAATTACTCCAACGTTAAAAGCACAAGGAAATAAATTATTCAAACGTTAACTTTACAGGAAACTAAATTACTTCAACGTTAATAACACAGGGAACTAAACTGCTCCAACTTTAGCTAATTTAATCCAAATTAACAGCACAGGAAATTCCTGCTTTATATTCTAACTTTAACACGCACGTGGAATTAAATTACTTCCACATTAACATGTTTGTTTTCACTACATAGTACGTAGAAAAGTAACATTATTGAACTTTAAGATTAATTGAAAGTGAATAACCAGACTTAATAGCTACTCCACATATTAAATTATACATTTTTCAATGTGTTCACCAGGAACATACTTCACGTTAAAATACGCTAGAACTTCCATACTTTAGCTTAGCAAACAACTCTAACAGTATAAGCCCACATGTTTTCACTTTAAAATACGCTAGAACTTCCATACTTTAGCTTAGCAAGCAACTCTAACAGTATAAGCCCACATGTTTTTACTTTAAAATACGCTAGAACTTCCATACTTTAGCTTACCAAACAACTCTAACAGTATAAACCCACATGTTTTTACTTTAAAATACGCTATAACTTCCATATTTTAGCTTAGAAAACAACTTTAACAATATAAGCCCACATGTTTTCACTTTAAAATACGCTAAAACTTCCATACTTTAGCTTAGCAAACAACTCTAACAGTATAAGCCCACATGTTTTTACTTTAAAATACGCTAGAACTTCCATACTTTACCTTAGTAAACAACTCTAACAATATAAGCCCACATGTTTTTTATTTTTATTTTTTTCATTACATTATAATATATTGTTTTAGAAAAGTTTATAATACTGATATTTTTCGGTAGTCTCTACTACTACTTGTATTCATACAATTTATATTTTGTTTTAGATACAGTTGAGCCTAATGTAAGAAATGTGTAATAATCTCGAATTCAAACTTTTCTCTATTTCTAAAACTTAATTTTTCATTCATGATTTTTCAGCTAAGGTTAACGAGGGCCCTGGTATGTGTGCTTATATCTTAACAGCCATATCAATTCTGTTGATCGTTGCAACCTTTCCTTTCTCATTCATTTTTTGTGTCAAGGTATGTTCTTAACAGCCAAGTGTACATTCAGTTTCTCATTCTTACTTCAAATTAGAACATTTCTGTAAACTATGTAGTTTATTTAGAAGGTGAGAATCGTTGGTAGAGAACAGTTTTTATAAGATTGAAATTAATATTATCCAAATCCTGTCTGTAACAATGAAATAGTTTTTAATTGTTTATCAGTGAAAACTTTAAGAAAGAATCATTATTCAGGAACAGTTTCTTGTATGAAATACATTAATGTTATCCAAACCCTGTATGTAATAATAAAATAATGTTTGTTTAATGTCTAATAGTGAAAAATAAAAGAAAAAATTATTGGTTAGGAACAGCGTATTGTATGAATAACATTAATATTATCCAAATCCTATCTGTAATAATGTTTTTATTGTTTAAAAGTGAAACTTAAAAAAATAATCATTGGTTAGGAACAGCGTATTGTATGAATAACATTAATATTATCCAAATCCTATCTGTACCAATGTTTTTATTGTTTAAACTTAAAGAAATAATCATTGGTTAGGAGCTGTGGGTAAAGAAATATGTTTCAAAGAGCATAGTGTATATTTGAGATAATATAACTGTATTGATACACCTTGCATTTTGTTTTCGTCGTAATGATCCAGGTTGTTCAAGAATACGAGAGGGCTGTGATATTTCGACTTGGCAGACTTGTTCGAGGTGGTGCGAAAGGTCCAGGTAAAAAACGTCTCTTAAACATGATTTTACATCTCCTGAACAAAAACTTTCTTCTGGAGATGAATAGAAATAATTGTCCTAATAATGTCCCATTCTTTAAAGATGTATACTTCCATAGGCAAGGGTTTTTTTTATAGGTGGAGTATAAATTATTTTTAATATTCAAATATATATAATATATTTTACTTAGAAGAGCTTTGGTTAATTAATGCTTTAAAAAAATCTGTTAAAGAAAAAACAATTATCCAAGTGGTAGCATTTTCCACAATAGAATATATACCTATTTTCAATACTTAACATAAGTAGACAATACTTTATTATTTTGACAGGATAAATTGTAATACGAATATATATATATGTTCTCATTACGTCATAAAATCAATGCCATAACCAGCCGAAATGTTCAGTTTTGGGCTAATTTTGATCTCATTAGTCCATCTATATCGATGCTAGAGATTGAAATTAATGTTATGTTTACACACCAATTCACTTTCCGCTTCTGAGTCTGATACTTTGTGTAAAAACACCACTAAACACGTTTCATTAAATAGACATATTCAAAGGAAAAGCGTTTAACTACAAGACCTTTACACTTACGTTTTCTTTGTTTCCTTAATTTTTTGATATTCTGTAATTGTCACAGTTACTACCACTTTTAATTTTGTCATGCCAATCTGTTTTACAGCTAATAACAGATCATTGTTCTTTGTTTATTCTAATTAAATTAGTAGTTTGTGGTTTTAAAATACAGACAATTTGTAGTTATATTTTAGTAGGTATGGCTTTGCTATTGGTTAGCGAATCGGAAGGTCCAATGTTCTAGTCACAATAAACTGCTGACCACAGCCCGCACTTGCAGCTGTGGGCACATCATAAAAGTAACAGTCAATCCCACTAATTGGTTAGGAGTAATCGTGTAAGATATGGGTGCTGCTCGCTGGTTACCCTCAATCTAGTCAGAAATCCGAGATTAAAAACAGCCACGCCTGAACTTTGGAGTCTCTGACCTAGTCTTTTATCTAGTGTGTCGCATAAGATGACATTCAGGTATAAAACACCAAATATTTGATAACATTTAATTCAATCATTTTAAAGCTAATTTGTCATATAATTTCATCTATTTAAATAGTTAGTCACATTATAATATCCATATATTTTACTAGTTAATAAACCACTTCGTCCCTAACGAAACAGTTCTTATTTCAGTCAGTAAGTTTAGACGATGAACCACTTCTAACTATTCATATGTTAGAAAACCACGTTGTCTTATCCACCTTGCTGTTTAGTTTCTTCACTCCATTAGATTAAAGATATCCATATGTTATTTTGGCCTGTAGCCAATACACCACTGAAACCAATGTGTATTTTTGAAGTAGCTATATTCTTTATTCTATGTAATTAATACATCATATTTGCCTTCCATTAAGCAGTTATTTCATTTCATTTATATATCTGTTAAATCAATCTGCCAATAACACATATTTCCGAACATCTATTCATCTAGCCATTTGATCATCCTTCCACTCCTAGTTCGTCCATCTTAACATTGTTTGTAGTTTTCTAAGTTTCGATCTAAGCCTTAGTAAACAAGCAACTCACATATTGCTTCGTTCTTTCTACCCCATACTAATATTACGTGCATCTGAGAGAGCAACTTGTTTGGAAACAGATGGTTTAATTCCCATGAGGCCCCAAATGGCAAGGGTTACTTACTGCTCTGTAATAGTAGGCCAAGAAAAAAGTAAAGGACCAAAATAGATGGAACCCAATATTTAGGCTTCTAAAAGCGTTAGTGGTGTACGTAATGTGTCCATCAATTTGTCCTTTTTTTATTATTGCTTGTAAATTTTCTGCAGAGTCATCATAGATAAACGTAAGTAGTAGCGACTTAGAATCTGTATTACTTTAAGCCTGAACAACATGCTGAGGAATCTTTAGTTCCGTAAAGTGCACCCACTTACTGATAATGATATCAGTCGTACTGCATGATCTGTTCACAATTCTATCTTAATTGCTATTGTTTGCGTACTAGACCTTTATTATTTATTTTTATTATACAGCTCATAATTCTATACACCCATTCTCTTTAGTTTATTTATATTAACTAAGAAACAGTAAATGGTATGACGCCTAGATTCATTAGCTTCATTGTCTTCTCTAATCATTGATTGCTAAAGCATACCTTGACTGTTGTATTTAAAGTTGTAAGTGGTTAGGTACAAAAAAATAGATTTTGCTAATTAAAGAACAAACTGGATTTTTAAACGACCTCTAAGATAGTGGCAATCTAAGTGATTTTTTTAATAACTGTTAGGCTTGAAGTTATCCGTATTTTATTGTTTTACTTTTTTACTTTACTTACCAACAAAATACCTATCTATCTTTCACAACTTCTTACTCCTACTTTCCATAGAAGATTTTCGCTTGTGTTAAGTATCTTCAGCCTCTTTCCTTCATCCAATATCGAAGTGGCTCTGTTTTATCCATCTCTACTCTGATAAATCTACTGAGGAGCAAATTGATTCTCCTATACTAATGTTTAGGATTAGTCCGAAATTCTAGAAGACAGTGGTGAGCAGGTGCTTTATAGGCTTGAACGAAAATCGTTGTATTCCCATCTTTAAGAAATTTAAAAAATCTATCGGAATGAAATATTTTCAGATACTTGCATGTTTGTATGCGTATGGTACCGGCGAATCAAATAACTGGTTTGCCAGGAAGGATTTGCACACATGTTATGGCGAAAACCACACATAGATCATGTAATGCAATAAGATATCTTCCTAGAACTTGTATAATAACTTAAGGTTTGTATAGATAGTTGGTGGGCCAGTCTGGAGTATGTACTCAGCAGTCTGCGGTAATCTAATGAGAACGATTGTAACGCTAAAAACAAGAATAAATTTATTGACTCGCTACACTATAAAAAAACAACAGCAAAATAATTTGAATGGTTTGAGTTTAAAGAACGTAACAGGCTTTGATCTTTCTGTAACCCACTTTACAAGTGACCAAAATATTCAAAAAACTAAAGAATTTTTATTGTTGTGTTCAGTGGAAATTTTAATATTCTAAAATGTTTCTGTTCACCGATTATACTACATTATTTTTAATTAGTTTTCTTTATTATATCCTGATGAAATTTTCCTCGTGAACATTGAACTGAACCACGTGTCACTGTACAAACATATTGTACAAAGATATTGTACTTCGCTAATCTTCACGAGAGGGCGTCATAGTGAACATCATAAATAACCTTGAATAAATATAGCTTGAGTGAAATCTTTTTTTAAGTCTGGTTTCATTATTTTGAAATGCCTATAGCTGACTGGAATTTTCAGCAAGTTTTATAAGATTTTTACTTCATTTTTCATATAAAGATTTAATATTTGTAAATATTAAAATATTTAATTATACCACAAATTATATTTTAGATTTCAATATTTTTCATCATAATAATAACAAAAAAACATCACTGCTATAAAAAAACTTTTTGATTGTTGGCTGACCAATAAACATACTGAAATACGTTATGCAAATTTAATGTATTATTTAATTCCAAGAAAAGTATTGTGAATTTTTTTATTCCGCTTCTTCCTATAAACTGTTTATTTTGTAGCTGCAGGTCTGGTCAAGACTCTGAAGAATATGTTACAGATTCGGATGAAATAACTTATTGACTTTGAATGTCTAGCATATTTGAAACCTGAGCTATTCTAAGTACCTCATTATCTTAGTAATGAAAAATCACATGTTAACGTTTTTAAGAGTTTAAACAATAAATATATCCTCTCTAAGAATTTGCTACTAATGTTGTTAGTATTCATATTTTCAAATATTTGTGCAAATAACCACATTATCATTAGTTTAAAATGATACTTCTCTTGAATCAATAAATCATGCAGGTGAATATCTCTGCATAACCTGTTTTTTTACCTTTTATGTCAAATTACCCTCACATGTAAATATAATTGCATAAACTGTTTTTTTTTTCATACATTTTCTGATATATGCCCATCAGTGTAGTTAAATGTATTGCAGGTAAATTGTGTTCAATCCGAGTTATGTCCTTACATTTAACTAAGTTTATGTGGTTCATCAATGAAGAGCACCTTTAAAAATATTGTGAAACATTTCATTTAAATTTGTCTTGACTGTCGTATTTTATCACGTCAATTTGGTGACAATCAGTCCAGTAAAATTGGTCAATTATAAGCGGACACACAAACTGGCTGTAGTCAAATAATGCATTAGATAGCAAAATTTTCATTTAATCTTACTAATTATTGTTTTAATGTTATCTAAATGTGGGTGTCTTAACGTAAAAAGAAACAGGCTGAAGTACCTCCAGCTGACGAAGATCTCTTTGGAGACCTGGGAAATTTGATGGTTAATGATACCTTATATTTTAACGTGGTAATTCAGCTTGTAAGTTTCATTTAACCTTAGTAGCGTTTTTACAATGTTTGTTTCAACAAAGTAAAAATAATAGTGCTACAAATATTATTAATAAAAGCTGAATTATACTCTATTGCAAGATATATTTGACATTGTTTGGCATCAAAAATATCAAAGTTTCCACTTCTATGTAAAGCCTCTTGTCAAGTAAATTCATTTCATTGCAAATGGATACAGTTTTTAAACTAGTTACTACACTTCATAAAAGAAATTGTTTCAATCTGTTTTATTTTTCGCACAATGATAGTGTTGGTTGAGGTGTGCATTCCAGACATGAAACTAAGTGACAGACAGTTTTGTGCAAGCTTCCAACTGATATTTATCATCTTGTTTTGGATTTTTGCTGTTGTTTTACAAAATAAATTAATTAAAAGACACACTGAAGCATAATATTTCAAAATTCATTATAGATATTTACAGATAAATTCAAGAATATTCGTGTAAAAAGTAATAGAAAATAAACGGAAGAAATGGTGAGTGAAGAAAGGCTCCCGTTCTATACGTGTCGTATAACCTAATCGTTTAATATTTTCCTTTTCAGGTTTGATCAATATATTTGCCAATTCCACAATTGGAGGCTAGTGAAAGAATGTTTTTGCCAAACATTATACTCCAAATGTGAAGTGAAAGAGAAATATTGCGTAACGAATACGCTAACCGGAAAGAAGAACATGGTGGTAAATGAGGGCATTAATTTAAAGCCCAGGAAATAGTAGCCTAAATGATATATTTTTAATGATTATTAATTGGTGGTATTCCAACGAGAGTCTTTCTGATCACAGTAGCCCCTTCTTCCTTGTACAGTTAATACATACATTACAGTCGGAATGGTCCAAGCCATTCCGTGCTTGTCTTATGCGCCTTCTATTTTTCAGATCAGCCAAGTCCTAGTGACCAAAGCCAAAACGATTCTGTTTCAGGCATATTCTTCATTATCCCGTGCATCGACACCTACTGCAAAGTGGACTTGAGGACAGTGTCCTTCGATGTGCCGCCTCAAGAAGTAAGTAGGTTCTTACTTTACGTTTATTACTTAAATTATTATCTGATGGTGGATGTCACCTGTATTTTTGTCAACTGTCTGATTGGATAATCTCTCACCGAAAGGTGAGAAGAATCGCGTTTCTTTGGTTGCTACATCATAAAGGTTTGATTGTTTATTAAATTTCGTACAAAGCTACTTAAGGGCTAGCTATGCTAACCGTCCTTAATTTTTAAATAACATACTACTAGAGGGAAAACAGCCCACTACCAATTCTTGGGCTATTCTTTACCAATGAAAAGTGAGCATGATCATCATATACTAACGCCCCCACGGCTGAAAGGGTGAGCATGTTCGGTTATGGGATTCGAATTGTGACCCGTAGATTGCGAGTCTAGTGTCCTAATCATTAAGTCACGCCAAGCTCCAGGCATAAAGGACTGATCATCTAAAAACCAGATCTATAAGCTGTGATGGCTTCCACTTACTTCTCTTTAGACAAAATGCCGGAAATAAGTTTACTGTAATAAAATTATTTTGGTAAAACCTTGTACATACGCTATATGTAAATAACTGATACTATTATATATGGAAACAGAGCAAGGAAAGTTTCTTTATTTAATTGGTCAGTCTATAAAATGGTGCCCCCAGTGGCACAGGGGTATGTCTGCAAACTTATAACGCTAGAAACTGTTTTTCGATACCCCTGGTGGAAGAGCACAGATAGCCCATTGTGTAACTGTTTGCTTAACTTCACGCAAACTAACTATAAAAAGGTAATATTGTGATGGAAATAACTTATTCCGTTACATCAGAAATGATGCTTTCACATTGTATCAATACTATTTTATTGCTCTGGTTCCTATTTTATTAGTTAATTTATTCGTTCCTCTAGTTCATTCAGTCTTTAAATGATTCATTTCCTCCTTTATAATTTTCCGTTTATTCGGTGTTTTAATATTTGTCCCTAACATAAGATATTTTCCAAAATTATATCTATTAAATGGCGTTCTAGTCAATCTTTAAATTGATTCGAAATATATGTATTGTTTCGTTATATTATTTTGATACATTAAGTATACACCAATTTCAATATATTTCTTCGATTTTTTTGATTTTTTTTACTCTCTCAGAAACTGTCTGCCCACAGTTGTAAAGTAGGCCGAACGTTGCATCATAGTTAGCGTGTCTGGACTTGAATCCCAGAATTTGTGTTTCTTGACCCATTGCTAGGAAAAAAAAACGCATTCCGCACTTCAGGATCGTGGGTGCGCTATAAAAGTGACAATAAAATCCCACTGTTCGTTTTCAAAACATTAGTCCAAGGGTTGGCGATGAGTGTCATTCAATAGCTGCTACATTCTAGTACATCACTTCAAAGTTATGGGGGACTATGTACTTAAATCCCTTTGTGTAGCATTGAGCGAATTTCTACGTACAGCCGTCTCTAATTGTGAACTGATACATGAACAAACCATCCAAATTTTTTACTTAAGTAAGTTCAAGAACACGACGAGACATTATACTCCTTAAACATTAATAAGAAAATTCAAGAGTTATAACGCTAAAATTCGAAGCTTGATCTCCGAGATAAACACGGCTCGTAAACAAACAAGTCATTAACGGAAGTTTGCTATATAGACTACTTGAACTAATATTACTTCTAAAAAAATATAGAACATTTGTAGACAAAAATTTAAAATTTTACAAAAAAGAAACAAAATATCAAATCCCAAATATCAATTTAATCATGTTCTTCGGCATAATCATTGTGTGTTTTGATACAGCCAGTTTATCTTGTTTGGAAATCTGTGGACGTTATAACTATAGGAGTTCAGCATAAGAGACGTCTGAAGAGAGCATTAATCTGTTACTGCGGGCCCCGGCATGGCCAGGTGGTTAGGGCGCTAAACTCGCAATCTGAGGGTCGCGGGTTCGAATCCCCGTCTCACCAAACATGCTCGCCCTTTCAGCCGTGGGGGCGTTATAATGTGACGGTCAACCCCACTATTCGTTGGTAAAAGAGTAGCCCAAGAGTTGGCGGTGGGTGGTGATGACTAGCTGCCTTCCCTCTAGTCTTGCACTGCTAAATTAGGGACGGCTAGCGCAGATAGCCCTCGTGTAGCTTTGCGCGAAATTCAAAAACAAACAAACTGTTACTGCAGGACCACGTGACAAAGAAGTAGAGAAATCCTGGAACTGACAGGAGTCTTTTTACCAGCCTCTTATCGTCTCCATTGTTTCTGCTTTCTATCCCTCCAGTGCTTCAGTGAGCTGTTGGGACAAGAGGTTCTAGTCTGTGTATAAAAGTGACACTTCAGATGTGCAGGCGATTTTCTTCACGAACAGACTGAGGTGTATGGTCGCCAAGAGCGATACAATTGACATAGTGTTCGAAATATGTGATGTAACGAAGACACAAGAAATAAAAACATTAAGACTCTTAATCTACTAAACATATTTACGGAGATAGATTAAGAATAAAACTAGTTTCACTTAAAGCTTAATAGTTAAGCAACTGTAACTCAGACATAAAAATATTACATATAAAAATAGTGAAATACTGTGATAATTAGATGTTCATGTTGAAAACAACGGAACTCAAATTGTGAAACAAAAAAAAGCTATTTTAAAGCAGGCTATGCCCTTTGGCCTTGCGCCATTTTCTCTGATACTAACAAAAGAAATAACCATTCTTTCAATGCACCCACAACCTAAAAGTGCGGAGCGTAATTTTGCGGCAACGGGACGAGAACCATGAACCCTCAGATTCACAGTCCGAGCACACGTGCGGCCTTTGTTTTAAAGAAGGTTCTTGGGATGATGTTATAAGATAAATAATCAAAATCCCAAAGATACTACATTACAACCGCTTCTGATACGTATATAAACAAAAGTTATACACCTTTCACAAATGCTGTTAAATAAGTTTCGGGACATTCAGAACTCTAAGTTTGAATAAAGTACAGTTTTGGGTCATTTTATTTTATTTATTGCTTACTGTACTAAAGCTTATCGAATTATCTCACAGAAATGTTATGAGGTTTATTTCTCATATAATACAAACCTCACAAGTCATTCGAATACGACCTTTTAGACTGAAAAAATATTTATACTTATTTAAAGTTCAGTTCCCGTCATATTTTAAATATAGTGTACACAAGACCTGTTACACACAATACAATGGTTAATTTTTTGTGTTGTTCCTTAACAAAAGCTATCTTCCACGAGAATTGGATTTGACATACTGCTCATTTTTCATAAATCCTTTGTCATTGTGAGTACAAAGAACCCTTACAGCTAAAACAAAGGAGCAATAAAAACCTAATAAGTATTCTTAAGTCACAGATCGATTCAAGGAGTACTTTAAATAAATCATTACAGGATTTCTATTGTGATTATTTTTTTATATTTTGAAGTTACGCAGATTCACATTTTTGCAGTCATATCGTAGACAAAGTTCCCACCCAGCACTTACAGCTCCGAGTATACTCTTATTGGTCTATGGTTTATGAAAAAAACTTGAATTGAATTGGATAACTGTTCATAATTTTACGAATTAGTCACTAAATTCGTTTTGTTTGCTTAGCAGACACTTTCAATTATATTCGTGTCGGGGTCAAGTTTCGTTTTTTCTTTCCTTTGCAGCACCATTAGTGCTAAATGTTTAATTACCAAATGGTACATCCTTGTAAAACTCTGAGAAAATAATATTTATACCCAGTCTTGTACTTAACCTTTAAAGTATTATGACTTATAATGTAAAACAAAAACTACTGCCTTTCATTGTCTTCGTTAAATACGGTGTAGGTCATAAATAATAAGCCGATGGTTTATTCAGTCAGGTGTACAATACAAAACACAGTGTGTTGTTGCTACGACTACACAAAGGTGAATCGACACGTTTTGTGAGTTTACTAGACACTTTTCCTTCCTAAAGCAAGTGTTCAAGGCATTTCCCCTCCTAATTTACACATACTAGCACTCTTTCTTCTTCCCCTTCACTACATAAATCGTTTTTCATGTTAACTAAGTATGTAAGCCATTTTAGTAGCCAGCAAATGTGACCATCAACTTGTTCTCAGAAACAAGCAAGAATTAAAAAAATTAAATAAGAAATAAGTGTAATTGAAAAATCCTTTAGTAAAATTACTTTTTATTCAATTGTTTTTAAGCACAGAGCTACACAAATGGTTATCTGTGCTTTGCCCTTCACGGGCATTGAAACCCGATTTTTAATGTTGTAAGACTTCAAACGTATCAGTGAGCTATTTGGGGCTAATCTTATTTATGGCCCAACCTGTATAGCAGTCAAAACGAGGCTATAAGGTACAATGTTTTCATTTGGTTTGCCTAAAGTCTTAATGTAAATTTCATAAAAAGTTGTAATGCCAAAGTATGACATTATATTCGAAGAAAATAATCAGCGTCAACAAAGATTTCTGTTCATAGCTGTGTAAGATGTTATTTTTTGGCAGCCTACTACCTTCTTTCTCTGTATTGAAACATATATAGCTAAATATTATTAAAAGCAATGTAAAAATATACATCTATCGTGTCAAACTAGCGTTATCAATAAACTTGAAGAGGATTATATGATATGATAAAATAATGTTGAAGCATTCAGGTGTTAAAGACAAAGACGCCAAGGTAAGCAGTCAAATTCAAATCACATGATCAATGCAATCAAATACTTTTGGATGATTGACAGTTCTAAGAAAAGTGTGAACACACTAAATTCATTAAGCTGGGAAGATTAGACAAGAGATTGTGTATGTGGGTGGTTCAAGTGACAACAATAAAATCAAACAAATATTGTATGTAACCCCGTGTACATGAAAGTCTAAGCCAATGGCGTAAGTATGCCCCCATAGCCCCCACAGGGAGCCAGAATCGTAACTATACAATTATGCGGGAGGGGGCATCTTTTGTAGTTACGCCACCTGTTTTGCTAATGAATAATATAAAGTCAGGAAGAAAATTTGAGAAGAAGATTAAGAATACAGAATATATATATATATATATATATATTCATTTATAATTACTACACAACAAAAGTTTTAATTTTTACATATTAAGGTTTGTTTGTTTTAGAGCAAAGTCACACTGAATTGTATAAGTGGGTGGTTCAAGTGACAACAACAAAATCAAACAAGATAAGAATCGAACACTCCAATTCTAACGTTGTAACTTACCGCTGTTCCCACCAGGGGACAACTGATGAAGGAAAGAGAGAGTTAAAACAGTAATTTTGTTTTTAATATTTTAATTTAGACGTTTTCTATTGTTTTCTACGGAAACTTAATATGGAATAATAATGATGATGTTTGACACCTAGAAAATTCCTGATGTCGAGTTTTGTCATGACATTGTGAATTTTATAAAGACTTGGGGAAGAACAAATGTTGTAAAAAAAATCCAGAGTGGGCGAATTATCCAGTCAGAGAGTGCTTTGAGTTTCGCGCAGAGCTACACGAGGACTATTTGCGCTAGCCGTCCCTAATTTAGCAGTGTAAGACTAGAGGGAAAGCAGCTAGTCATCACCACCCACTACCAACTCTTGGGCTACTCTTTTACCAACGCCCCCACGGTGGAAAGAGCGAGGATGTTTGGTGGGACGTAGATTCGAACCCGCGACCCTCAGATTGGTAGTCAAGCACTCTAACCACCTGGCTTATTCGGCTAGACAAGAGTCATCCAGTGTACGGCTATACGCAAATAACAATTGTGTAACTTTTGAATTTCTACCTAAAAGCCAATATTTTCAAATGTTTCTCGATTTTAGAAATAACATTAGATAAAAAAAAACTTTAAAACTGTTTAAAGCTCTTGCAGCAAAAAATATAACATTTTGTTTTAAAAAATAAGTTTCCTTTCCCCGTGCCTCTTTAGCCACGAATAATGGTTATCATTTGTATCCAGCACATGTGTGTTAGTTACCATGGTCGCGTGTATTTTACTTTATTCATAGTTATATATAAAGTTGTGATCAGGCTGGTTGGTATTTTATTTTTACTTCTTTGGGATTTTGGAATATAATTTAAATTTTTCTCTTGTCTAATAGTAGTAATTTTTAAACTGATATCTTAGACTTATTAGAACATGTCCATATAGGCACGCGACCATCATTGGGAAGGAATGCCCATCTTAAGGAGATAATTAAATTTTACTTATCGTCCTCCCTTGGCCCAGTTGCAGTTGTACGTTTTATTATTAAATTTATAATTATTTTATATTAAGATCAAAGCTAATAGTAAATGGTGAATGTTGTTGTTTTTTTTTTGTCGCAATTTTTTTGTGAATCTCATGTTTCGTGGGCCCGGCATGGCCAGATGGATAAGGCGCTCGACTCGCAATCTGAGGGTCGCGGGTTCGAATCCCCGTCCCACCAAACATGCTCGCCCTTTCAGCCGTGGGGGCGTTATAATGTGACGGTCAATCCCACTATTCGTTGGTAAAAGAGTTGGCGGTGGGTGGTGATGACTAGCTGCCTTCCCTCTAGTCTTACACTGCTAAATTAGGGACGTGTAGCTTTGCGCGATATTCAAAAACAATCATGTTTCGTTTTAGTGCTTTCTCTTTCAAATTTCTGCCTCTTTCGTCTTTTTTGTCCTTCCTTTCTTCTTGATTTCTTATTAATTTTCTAAATCTTTCTTCTTGATCTTCTTTCCACTGTTTCGTTATTCAGAGGAACCCGACCACTTTTACATATTTGACTTATATAGCAACTGAAAATTATGTTACTATATTCATTTTCTAGGGGACATGCCCGAGACCTCCCCTACATTAAGCAGCCTTTGGCAGCACGGGAGCTGCTTTTAGCAGCTACTTATACTTTCAATCTCATTGTAAAATCTGCATGTCTAGCCAAGTACCCCCACTTTACATCTTTTTTACACCACTGTTATTTCAATTAAATTTTAATCTCATTTCAAACACGTATCGTCATTTTAAGTTCAGTGTGGATTCTGTTTTGCTTATACCAAAATAATTCCACTTTTCACAACAGTGTTTTTATCCTTCAACTTCAAGTTCTGGTCTCTAAAATAAACAATATCTACATTGAAATTTCACTTACTTGCTAATGCCTTAGCTCGTGCTCCTCGTCGCAAAAAAAAAAAGAAAGAAAAAGAAACCCAGATTCGCGACATAAACTAATTAACTGGCTGTATCCCTACCACTCTGTGGATCCTGTTTCTGTAACATAAACTAATTAACTGACTGTATCCCTACCACTCTGTGGATCCTGTTTCTGTAACATAAACTAATTAACTGACTGTATCCCTACCACTCTGTGGATCCTGTTTCTGTGATATTACTTCTCTTACTAGAATACTGTTGTAATGGTTTCTATTGTTGGGTGAGTTTTTTATGCAACAAACAATAGACCGAACTAAACATATAAACAATGCTTTAAAACAAAATTTCTCTTACTTTCTCACTTCGCATCTCTTGTGTTCTTTTTTTCAAACACAAACTCAAACAGGCTGACAGCGACAGACAAACTAACTAAATCAGGCACTGTTTTGACCCCATATCTACAGTATCGGTTTTAATGAAGTCAAAATAGAGATTTGTAGCTTGAGAAAATAATGTAGACACTATTTACAGCCTTGTTTGTTTACTTTTTTTTAGAGTCCCTAGTTGTAGGCTTAAAAATATAATATTTGCATTTTTTTCTGTACTTTTTTGACGATCCCTATTTCACCTTTTTAAATTAACAGTATTTACTAATCTTGTATTAATATGAATGACTATTAATTGCAAGAAAGGAATGTTTGATGCTTAATATGTTAGTGTTGAATGAAACAGAAAGTCCAAATAAACATGTGTTATTATCAGTTATACTATTATTCTTTGGGTATCCATTTTTATTTAGAAATACTTTAATATTATTTAGTTCCTTAAGAAAACTCCCTCAGCCCCTTCCAATGGCATAACAGTAAACTCGAGGTGTTATAGCACTAAAATTCGGGACTCGATATCCGAAATTCGCACAGCTCAGACAACCCTTTATAAGGCATATCAAAATATCTATAAGTACTAGATATTTGATAAGCACGATGATATAATATTTAACTATATTTACAGTTAAAGTATAAACGTGTAAATGCTCATTACGATACACTTAACATTCAAAACTATCGACGTTTTGTGCGCGTGTGTATCAAGGATGGTAAGTTGATGTTCTTGATACCCCACAGTAAATCTTATATTTATAAGATACGTACATGTTGAGGATCATTAGAGATGACAAATGTATCATCCATATATCCATATAGTTGATAGTATAGCGGTCAATGAATGGTTTTTCCAACCATTGCTTTTCAAGTTAGTTGATTTGTAGAATTTAATATTAAATAGTTAATTTGTGGAGGCTTATATCATACCTTGTATAATGTATATTCTGATATATTATAAAAACATTCTGGAAAAATATATATTTAAATATTGTGAATCCTATATATATTTCTATATATATTGCAAAAGGATATAATTTGTTTTGTTTTTCTAAGATACTGTCCAAAGATTCCGTTACCGTGGCTGTCGACGCTGTCGTATACTATCGCATCAGTAACGCTACCATTGCTGTTTCCAACGTTGAGGATTATGGGCACTCAACCCGCCTCCTAGCGGCCACCACTCTGCGAAACGTGTTAGGAACTAAAAATTTGTCTGAAATTCTCTCAGAGAGGGAGAGCATTAGCCATGTGATGCAGGCTAATTTGGACGAAGCTACTGACCCCTGGGGAGTAAAGGTTGAACGAGTTGAAATGTAAGAGTTTTATTTTAAAGAATAGTTTATTAAATCAATGCTTAATTAAATTTGAATATTATAACCACTAAATAATGTGAACGAATCGTACATTCACTTGCTACAACAAGAAATTTCTAATGTGATCTAACACAAAACATTTTAATTTATGTTTTGTAATGTGTTCTAACACAAAGCGTTTTACTTTATGTTTTGTAATGTGTTCTAACACAAAACTTTTTACTTTATGTTTTGTAATGGGTTCAACACAAAACATTTTAATTTATGTTTTGTAATGTGTTCTAACATAAAACATTTCACTTTATATTTTCTAATGTGTCCTAACAGAAAACATTTTACTTTATGTTTGGTAATATGTTCTCACATAAAACCTTTTACTTTATGTTTTGTAATGTGTCCTAACAGAAAACATTTTACTTTATCTTTTGTAATATGTTCTCACATAAAACCTTTTACCTTATGTTTTGTAATGTGTTATAACACAAAACATTTTGCTTTATGTTTTATAAAGTGTTCTAACGCTAAAACATTTTGACTTTATGTTTTGTAATGGGTTCAACACAAAACATTTCAATTTATGTTTTGTAATGTGTTCTAACATAAAACAGTTTACTTTATGTTTTTAATGTGTTTTAACATAAAAGATTTGACTATATGTTTTGTAATGTGTCCTAACATAAAACATTTTACTTTATGTTTTGTAATGTGTCCTAACAGAAAACATTTTACTTTATGTTTTGTAATGTGTTCTAACACAAAGCGTTTTACTATATGTTTTGTAATGTGTTTAAACTTCATTTCTTCTTTTTACTTCCTAGAAAAGATGTTCGTTTGCCAGTGCAGTTGCAGAGAGCAATGGCCACCGAAGCTGAAGCAGCTCGTGAGGCGCGTGCTAAGGTAAGTTTCTTTTTCTTTGTTTAAACTAATAACGACTCTCTTTATTCCTTGTCCATTTAGGTACTGCAATACCATTCGTCTAAATGTTTCTTCCTTGATCTTACATATAACTTACATCTTTAACAGCACATTTGTTGACACTGGTGTGCAGAAATTCATAACAACAGCCTCGGGGGTGTTGAAACTCGTTTATATCAGGTTATATTAGTCCTGGAACAGACTTGTAACGTTCCTAACTGTTTCTATGGGAGTCAGTAATTGTTTACACTGTCTACATTCCTAAAATGATCCCCCTTACTTACAAGGACTTTAATAGTTGAGTTTTGTTATAAGCAAGAATTTCAAATATGTTGAAGTGAAATAAGAAAGCCTTTGAAATGTAAGACATTATTGGAATAATGGAAACGGGAGTTAGCAGTACTAGTACTGTGTCGTATTGTCTTTACTGTTTAAATTACTTTTATTTTGCTATTGAAGGTGATCGCTGCAGAAGGTGAACAGCGAGCGTCTCGAGCGTTGAGGGAAGCATCGGAAGTGATCGCCGACTCTCCATCTGCTCTCCAGCTCCGTTATCTTCAGACACTTGGCTCCATCGCTACTGAGAAGAATTCCACCATCGTTTTCCCCATTCCTCTAGAACTTTTCCGGGGATTTTTAAAGAGAAATATCTGAAGCACCAGCTCAGAACAGAAAATAATACTGTAGTAAACAGCTGAACGTACATTTGAGCAACGTGTATCTACTACTGGTTATAAATACATTTTTGTATATCATAATATATCCGAAATGCTGTTTGCCAAAGACCGTCAAAATGTATTGTCTTGCCATCTAGTGACAATTTGTTAAAGCTCATTAACTACTTCTTCAGTACATCACAGCAGTCACTGGTTTAATGAAATCCAACTGTAGGTTGAGCCATATTTATATTGTTCGTGATAGAATTTTATTATTGTCTTTCTTCAAACATGTCTATGAAAATAGGAAGGGTTATATCCCTTCTTTCATTGCGTCATATAATTCTGTATGAGTAAAATCGCTAAATATTTAAAAAACTTTTTCGTGTGAAATGTGCGTGAATAGCTAAGACTTTCTGTTTTGATATTTTGTTGCCTAATTCCATCAAGTATTGTAATTGTCATAAAATATCCTGAATTTACACAATAAAGCTGGCTTAAACATAATAAACACTTTTCAATGGAACTGTACATAAAAATAGTCAAACGTTTACTTATGTATTACTTTGCTGAACAATCAAATATAAATGTAAAACACAAGAAGCGTGGGAAGAAAGTGGATTCTTTTATTTTTAATGTTTACCAAACAATTTACGTCGATACATTAGTACAAACTAAACTGCAGCAAAAACACAATAGTGGCTAATTATAAACAAATTGCTATGCCCCCTCCCCGTTATAGTTGACCTTTCCTCTAGCTAATTGGATATACGACAATTGTGAAGATACCGATAGCATACTTAATGTGAGCAAATTCGAAAACGTTCTCACACATTTACATAAAACTACGCATCTGACCACTATATATTTATCGTCAGACTACTTACCGTGCATCTTATTTCGGTTAACCCCCCTCCCCCCATGAAGTAGTATCATCTGAGAAATTCGGTCTGCATCAGTCAATCATCTCTTAAGCAAATAAATCCGTTAAAGACTTGATGAGTCACGTAATTGTGCATACTTGTTGATTCCTAGTTTCTTCTACAGTTGGTGTACATGTTTCAGAACATACACTTGTATACGTGTATAATTATGTTTAACATTTATGAATTCTGTCACTTGGTGTACATGTTTCAGAACATACACTTGTATACGTGCATAATTATGTATAACATTTATGAATTCTGTCACTTGGTGTAAATATTTCAGAACATACACTTGTATACGTGTATAATTATGTTTAACATTTATGAATTCTGTCACTTGGTGTACATGTTTCAGAACATACACTTGTATACGTGTATAATTATGTTTAACATTTATCCTTTAGTAATTTATACAGTAACGTCTAGCTGCTCTGTAAGATGTTATTGTATTGTATTGAAACCACATACAGTTTTATGTGGTTTGTGTGTTTGTTGTTAAGCAGAGATATGGAATGGTTAAGAATGACTGGAAATCTAGATTCGTCAAAAAAGTATAGCAAAAATTCAAAATTGTAGCTAAAACTCAAAACCGTAATTTGCGACAGAAAAAACTGTTTCTGCTTGACATATTGAGAACAGAAGCTCAAAACCGATTTCTTTCTAAACTCTTTTATCGATTTTAGAATTGCATACGTCTTTGGTAATCTAATTAATATCAACCTTATATTAACTGGAAGAAAAAAAACCTTATCAAGCCTTATCTGTATGAGCATTTGGGTAGATTTTTAAATTATAATTGCGACTTTTTAAATCTCTTTTTCTTAATGTTGTTTAAAGGTTCTAACGTTGGAATGTTTGAAAGTATATTTTGACATTGTTGCCCAAAGTATTCTATTATCATTCACACCAAACTTCAATCAACTTTCATGGATTAGCCATATCTCTTCTCTGAATGAAAAAGTAGTAATTGAATCATGTAGGCTTAGTATAAATACCAATGTCTATATAGCAACAAGTCATAACATTTACCAGCTATAGCCTGTTAAAATAAGTTTGACTAAAAATAATAATTTTATTGGGAAACAAAAACATACATTTAGTTCAACACACAAAGAGTTAAAAATACATTTTTCTGTATAAAACAATTGTTTTATGGTTTGTTTGTAGTTAAGCACAAAGCTACACGAAGGTCTATCTGTGCTCTGCCCACCACGGTATCAAAATCCGGTTTCTAGCATTGTAAGTCTGCAGACATACTGGGGGGAGGGGGGGGGCTTTTATGGAAATTACACGGTAAAGAACAGTTATACTTCTCTTGTTTTGAGTGATGAACAATAAAGAATGGTTCTACGTCTCTCGGTTTGGGTGATGAACAATAAAGAACAGTTCTACTTCTCTTGTTTTGAGGGTGATGAACAATAAAGAATGGTTCTACGTCTCTTGGTTTGGGTGATGAATAATAAAGAATGGTTCTACGTCTCTTGGTTTGGGTGATGAACAAGTTTGGAAAAATGAAACATATGTCTTCAGCCTATGAGCTTCATTATAGTTGGTTAATGTTTAAAACTTCAGTTTTTGTGTATCCACACAAATGTAATTTTATATATTTAAAGGACGACAGCCCTAACGTAAATTTCTTAACATTTTTTACTGTACATCTGAAACAATAAATTATACATAATCTGATTTGGCATAGTCCACACGTTCTAATTCATTTTAATTTTAGTATGCTTGTGATTGTTATGTGTTCGTTATGATATAACAAGTGATGACATGAAACCAAATGTCCACATTACTGGATAGACAAGCTTCTTCGGTACTTTTGTAAGATAATCTTAGGGCCAACGGGTAATTAATACAACATGGAGCAAGAACATTTAAATCTTGAAGCAACTGTTAAATTAACTTTGTAAAACGGTTTAATTGAACTATTCATTATAATTGTAATTGTTTGTTATTCTAGTAACGAAATCGATTGGAATTTACGTTGAAGATTGAGGAAAATAAGATCTTGTTTTGGTTGTTGTTAAGCGCAATACTACAAATTAGGCTATCTATGCTCTGCCCACCATGGGTTAAAGTTTAATAAAGTACGGCCTCTATACAAGTGGATTTACACATTTCACTGTCTACGATTACATTCGTTTCTATTATGCAAGAAATGTTATATTTAACGAAGTACTGTTACGATAAAGATACTAATTTGGCCGGAAATGTTTGACAGGTCTCTGCTAGTTCTTTATTATTGAGCTTTTCGTTCCTTCAGTAGTCAACATTTTATGTCCCCAGTAGAACAACGGCAAGTTACGGACTTACAACGCTCTTGTGTAGCTCTGCACAAAATTCAAAACAATCCAAATCCATCTTTTTAACATCAAATACCCCTATATCTTTTCCATTTTTTTACCTAATTTTATCGTACTTTTAAAGGACTGATTAGATGTGAATTCTAAGAAGTTTCACTTAAACTTAAACACTTTTATATTCTACCTTATATCTACCTAATTCCCATAGTTTCCCACTTCATTTATGATCGTAATACTAATATGTAAAGTGTTTTTTTTTGTTGTTGTTTTTTACAAAAATATTTGTGTACTTTTCTGTATTTTTTACAATAGGTTAAACTCCATACGGATGTCTAATTTAACAACTGTCCAAATGCTATCAAAATTCTTTAAGATTTCAATTAAATTCTTATTTATTTCTCCACGTTTTAACAGTTACCTGTGATACCTTAACGTGCGCTGCTTGTTTTAAGCATGTCTTTAGTCTTTAACGATTGTGAAACTACTGAATCGTAATTTATTACACAGGTCTGCGAATTTAAACTTCATAAAAGTTGTTTTGATTTTAATAACGGATTTTCCATAATTCAGCTACGCAGATTTTGAAAATAATATTCATTTTTTTCTATCACGTAAGGATTTTCTAGAAGTCGGGAAGAAAAAATAACTCTTACTTATATCAAATTATTATTTTGTTACGTATCTGTTCGTTTGCTAATTCCGATATAAATTCTTTCCGAGGAACATCAGCGATACAAGTCCTTTCTTAATTAAAACTAGTTTATCCTTTCTCGATACAACTTTGTAATACACAGAATTTCCACAGTCACTTTAAACTTAACAACCTTTATAACACACGCGATAAAGTACAGTGATTCACACACTTTACTTACGTGCCTACTGCTCGCGTGACTCAGTTATCCATCTATATCTATCTCTTCGATCTATCTGCATATCTATTCAATCTTGGCTTTATTTTCCGGGCTTATATACTAAAAAAGAGGACGCCTGGCAAACACTCGGACATTCGCGAGGTTCCTCGATAAGTCATGATCCTTCTAGAAACTCCCGCGCGCATGCTCCCAGCGTCGCATGACTTCCGCTGTGGTAACATTTTGTTTGCCATGATGAACATGTTTTATTATTATGTTTGTTAACAAAATTAAAAACAAACTGAAGAAAAGGGAAGAACATTGATGTTAAACGAATATGCATCCTCATTCATCCTGATTTTATTTGTGAAGTGTACGTCTTTTAGTCTCAAAACTACGTGTTGTGGTATTTCTTTAATGTATTACGTTATGACGTTTTGTGAAAAATCTGTACGCGATGGAGAAAAAATGGATATTGTTACGTCTCTGTTCGTTTGTTAATTTTCCGTAAAAATTCTTTCCGAAGAAACTTTAGCCATACAAGTCCTTTCTTAAATAAAACTAGTTTATTCTTTCTCAGTACAACTTTGCAATACACTTAATTTCCACAGTCATTTTAACTTAAACACACGATATAATTCATAACGATTCACGCACTTTACTTACGGTCACTACCGCGCTTGGCTCAATTGTCCGTCTCTATATCTTCAATCTCTCTATCTGCAACTATTCTTGCCGTCAGGTCTTATATATTCAAAATAGAGGGCGTATGGCAAACACTCGAGCCTTCAGGAACCTTCGAGATACTCATTACGTGTTACCAGCGTCACGTGACTTCCGCTATTGTAACAATATCATTTTCGGATTCAGCTTACAGGAATAAAACCATCGTTGGCCTCTGTAATTAAAGTTTACAAAAGTCGTAATGAACAAAATATTATTTGATAATTCTTAAACCCTCCTTTATTAATTCTAATGCAATCAAAATAAAATAACAAAGTTAGTGATATATATATTGTTATTTAATTCAATAAACATTATCTCGACAATAATGAAACGGCAATAACGAATGGCAATAGTAAATCATTATCATCTCAATATAAACATAACATGCACATTGTATGGTTGTCTGAAAAAATATAAAGAACAAGCAGGGTCACAAGATAAAAGCTTAGACTGAAATTTTCTTACTCGCCCCCAAACACCCTTACTAAAATCGATGTAAATTGTGAAATTTAACTAGAAAAATGTTTTGGTTAGTCAATGTTTGCATTTTTATCCGTCGAAATTTATCGAAATCGGTATTTCCTAATTCGCTGATTACAAATTAAATTCTGTCTTGTCTATTTTTGAAGCGCTCTTTAGTGGTAGAATGTTTCTTTGATAATGACCTTTTATTTTTATGCATACCTTTTTAATCGTAGCTTTAAACTTATCACTTACACAATATTGGTTATATTTATAGGCGTGTGGAGAGTTTCTCGAAAATTCAGATTACGTAACAATAAAAACCTACACTGGCGTTTACATACACACATATATATTGTTGATTCTTACACTCGAGAATCTTCTACAACTTTGGAGAATAGGCGGGAGTTTTACAATACATATTTAACAGTATACGTTATGTACATTTCTAAATATAAATTTAATGTAAACAAGCATCGATGTCAGAATAAATATAGAATAATTACTCCGTCACACTAGTATGTCACTTCCAAATTTGTGACGGCTAGCGCACGTTGACCTTGAGTATACATTTGTACAAAATTTCAACAAATAAACCATCATTCTAGCTGAAAAACCAGTTTTACCCTAAGATTATAATGTTGAAAATTATCACGGTCTGCCAACATGAGATAACATTGCTTTTAGTATTTATATTTTGTACTTGTGAAGTTTTTTTTTTTAGAAGCAATGATTCATCAACAGAATCACTAGAAAAAAGTTGTGGCAAGCGATACAGAAGACAAATTGTAGTATATCTCCAAATCTTTAGCAGGCAATAAGGAGCACGTTTAAAATTTGTTTAAGTGCAATGTCAGGGAAAAAGCACTAGTTTGCAGAAACATTTGCATATGCGAATGACATTTAATATTGTTACATTTACTGAGGAAGAGTTACGGGTACATACGGATATATTGTGCGACGTGCTTGAGGAATTTGGCTTGAAGCTAAATGTATTGGAATCAGAAATAATGGTATTGTCACGTATACGAAAGCAGGCACTTGTTGTAACATATGAGACACAGAACGACATCAATAAATGAAAGGATGTGCCAGTTCAATAGAAACATAGGCGTGGTTACCTGCTGTTAAAGAACAAACTTATACCACCGAAAATTAGGGTTACCATATATACCATCCTACTCCGACCTATGGTGGTGTATGGGAATGGGGCATGTACCTTAAATGGTAAAATGAAAAGTAAAGTCCAAGCAGCCGAGATAATAGTGCTCTACTTTATCGATGTGTCACACTCAGGAAAAGAGAGAATGAAAAATTATAATATTAGATCAGACCTAGGTGTGAAAAATATGCTAACTGATAATCACTGAGGAAGCGCAGCTGAGATAGTACTTCCACCTGAAGTGAACTAGGGAGAATGCCTATAGAGTGGTTCCTGTGGAAGCAAAAAAGAAGGAGACCGCTAGGAGGCCCTAGGAAGAGACGATAAAGTGCAGGGGAACCACGCTGAGTGAAATATATAATCAGAGTGTCTATGAAAATAGGAGTACAGACAGACACTTGGCCTACCTGGTGTCGGATGATGATTTTTATTTATTGATAATTTTATATTTATGAAGATTATGGGATTTTGGATTAACATAAAAAAACTAAGTTCAATTAACCTCGTGAGAAATTACTAGAAGCGAAGGTATTCAGCTGATGAGTTAATGCCTTATAGGTTTCAGTTTTCATTCGTATTGTTTCATGAAATTAAGTTGGTTAAATTAAGTTGTTACGTAGGTTTGTCTTCTTTAATTTATAAGTTCCTTTTAACCAAGACTTATATACTTCTATACTATAAGTGAGTAATGTTATAAGATGCTTTTACAGTAATAATCTTAACAAAATCAGTTACTAAGTCAGTTGAAAAAGTTTGCTTATCTTTTAGTGATACACCTAGTTGACTGGCATGCATGCCGTCATAAATCGACGATTTTTGATGTGTTTAAAAATGCATTTTATATGTGGTTCGTCATTCACTATATAATGTACATGTATTTTAAAATGTTAAAAGTATATGCTTCCAGATACTTAGAAGAACAGCAATATAATTCAAAACTTCGTTTTTTAGTTTCTCCCAGTCGTAGTTATTAATCATATTATAACTTCACTCATATTCCTAAGAAATGTCAAAGTTTGTTGGCTGAGTGATTAGTTTAAGAAACTTACGTTTTCTAACTTACCGACATGGATGTATTATGTAGAAACTTGGGTTATTACCAGAGCAGACGCAGCAACTCTTTTGTTATTATATTCTCCTGTGCGTGTTCCGATCAATCATTCTGAAATCTTAATATTTGATGACAGGAAATGACAAGCGAATTGATTGCTTTTGGAAACGTGTTGCTAGTCTAGCGCAAACGACTGTGATATAGAGATGAAGATTTAAGATTTATTTTCCAAGTTTAACGCGTACAAAATAATATGAAATCTGATACTTCCATTATTTTTCGTCCTCAATACAAATATATTTTCAGCTCAAACATTCTTTTCGAACAATGATTTGTTTTAAGATTAAAAACTAGCCTATATCCCCTAGGTAAGGCCCGGCATGGCCAGGTGGTTAAGGCACTCGACTCGCAATCTGAGGGTCGCGGGTTCGAATCCCCGTCACACCAAACATGCTCGCCCTTTCATTATAATGTGACGGTCAATCCCACTATTCGTTGGTAAAAGAGTAGCCCAAGAGTTGGCGGTGGGTGGTGATGACTAGCTGCCTTCCCTCTAGTCTTACACTGCTAAATTAGGGACGGCTAGCGCAGATAGCCCTCGTGTAGCTTTGCGCGAAATTCAAAACAAACAAACCCCTAGGTAAATTATCCAGAATACATCTGTAGAATAGTATTGTGTGGTGATGTTTAATACTTTCTTATATACATAAATCCCACGAATCAATAGAAATCAACAGGACCAAAAGTTATTGTAATTAGCATATAAACAGCAGGTTTTTGTTTTCTTGACACTCTCTCAATTTGTTCTTTTCAAATTCAAAAGCAGACGCTTGTGAAAATAGCATTTTAGGTATATTTTTTGTGTCCAAGAGGCCCACAGTGGCACAGCAGTAAGTCTGCGTGCTTACAACACTAAAAAATTGGTTTCGCTAGCCGTGGTGTTCACAGCCCAAATAGCACATTGTTCAGCTTTGTGAGTAACAACAAACAAGTGTCCAAAAGAGAAAAATGACGTTTTACAAAACTTTTGTCTCTCGTTGTCAAGCCCAACTGATGGGTTCTGGATCTGAAAGAAAAGACTCTTGGACAGTGATTTATGGAAGAAAAACATACAGATTTTAAATTCTGTTTTTACACGTTTCTGATTTTGAATCCGAACTTAACAAACTAGGAGACTGTGGGAAAATAAAATCTGCAGCTTACGTGATTTTGTTCACAAATTTTGAGCCTATTTGTTTTTTAACTTTACTGACTGTTATTTCGTCATTAATTTGAAATAAAGGTTATAAAAACAATCTACTCTATGATATCGACAACATATATACACTTAATATTGTTCCAGTAAGTTGAGTGGTTTTAACGAGGATAACGAAACATTTTTAAAATTCAGATTGTTTTTAGGCTGTCATTTAATTCCCTATTCATGATTTCATTTTACTAAATTAACGTTCGAATGCTATACCTAGTTTTTCAGTGTTTTCTTTGGTTACTAACGTTATAGGTCCGGGCCTAATCTTGTGGTTAACATCTCTAGACTGTGAATTCGAGGATTCATGACTTAAGAATTGATGACGCAAAATAAGCTCTGCACTTTGGATTTGTGGGTGAGCTGTAAATGTTGTGGTAAAAATACCACAACTAGACCAGTCAATTGTAGCATAAGCGTCACTGGGTGGGAAAGGTAGCGTTGTTGACTAGCTGTCTTCCTTCTAGGTTATCAATTCAACTTCAAGTACAGCTATGCACAGATAGTTTTTATGGAACCTTGTAACCAGTAAGTTCACTGTCCTACAACGTTAAAGTCCTGGGTTCGATACCCCTCAGTGGACAGAGTTCAGATAACCTATTTGTAGCTTTGCCCTAAAACAAACAACCAAACTTTTATGTAGCACTGCACGCTAATCACTGAGCCACGCCTGGTCCTACCTGTTCTGTGTATTTAAGTACAGTCAACTGCACTATAACATACATTATGATGCAGTTTTAAACATACAGACTTGTTGATATTATATAAGATACTTAGAGAAATTAAAGTAGTAATCAGAATATGTTAAAGAAAGTAAACAAGACATAAATCGATAGCACTCTAGATCTGAACTTCAAACTTTAGACACTTATCAACAGGCTTGTTATAGCAGTCAAGAATCGCCACAAGACATTTCGCAGTGAAAGTAGAAATCAGGATCCCGCACTTTCACTCAAAAGGAGGATGAAGACGAGGACAATAAACTACGTGTTTGTTACAAACCCAAACAATAAAACAGAGTAGAACCAAATATTTCTCTACTTGCCTGTAGCAAATGCGCCAAAGAAAAACAAACGTACCCTGCTGGTTCTTCAGTTCTTCTGAATGATTATTCAGTAAAAAGTAATTCAAGTGAAGATAAACGATGGGTGTTAAAATAAATAAATAATACTGTGATATTAATCCTTACCCTAGTTCTGATTAGTAAATGGCTCGTATAAAATTTATCAAGTTACGTTTCATTAACTTAATGTTGTTCACACCATAATAGTTGTTGAAGTAGTTTGATAACATAACAAGAGGGAATCCTCAATAGCCAAAGCTGTTATCTTCCTATCCGTCTTGCGTCTATTTAATTAGGAAATAAACTACTTATTTCAGTTCTAAATAATATTTATTCTTCAAACATCAGCGGTGAATGAGAAGAGTATCGATTAATAAAATACAAAATACCCTCCTACACTTTATCCAGTAACTCTCGTTTCTAGAAATCGTTTCGCATAACTCAACTTAGAACGAGAGTCATCCAGTGTTACTACTGTTTCCGGCTCCTTCTCACAGATTCTTATCCTTAAAAGTAATACACTTTTCAATCACATCAGATATATTTGGGGTTCGATTCCCCTCGGTGGACATAGCAGATAGCCTGATTTGGCTATGCTAAATAAAAACACACACACGCGCGCGCGCCCTCTATGAGTTGCTTTTAAGTTCTGTTTAAACAACTAGCAGATGCATCCTTGTGTGGTACGACGTTTAACAAATCCTTTATATGATTCATTTGTTTATTTTATAGGGAAAGAGTCATTGTTTCGTTTCATCTGTGGCTACATCTTTACTGCAGTTTGTGGCTATGTATGCAGAATATTCATTTTATCTTCTTTCACGTTCTATTCTCGAGGACCTAACAGTATCAGTTATCCTTGTTGTTTTTGATAAGATTCTCTTTGTGTACTTTCTTTGGCATGGTCACACCCTGATTGGTGTGTAAAATACAAAAGAAAATAAATAATGTGTATATTTAAATATATTATAATAAAGCACACATTATTGATAGGCATTGTTATAAAGTGTTCAAATCAATAAATATTAATAAAGAATAAATGTTCTAACTTATTCAGTTTTGTAATGTTTTAACAAAGATATTCAAGACCTGCTTGAATATTTTTTGTTTTATAAAAATATCTCTGGAATCAGTATATTCAGCATGTCATGTACACACTTCAACGTCTGTACATAAAAAAAGCCAAAATTCTGCTTTACCCTCAAACAGTAAATATTACCTCAGAAACATAGCAAAAGAAAGTACCTCTTTATTACTCATAATCCATCATTTTATTCGCGTGTTTTAAAACTGAATTTAAATTCCGTTTGGTTCCTAATTTGCCTATGCCTCATCATTGAGTTACACTGAAGAAATTGTGATGTGGTGAATTAGGAGAGAAGATGAAAGAAAATTTTATTTTACGGCACACGTGAATAAAATGATAGAATGTGAGTAAAGACAAGGTTTTATTTTTTGCTGTGTATGGAAGATAATACCTACCTAATGTTTGAGGTGCTGGAGAATTTATGCTTATTTATTGTTCAAGCGTTTTTGGATGCATTTGTTACATCAACCCAAGACATTTAAACTGTAATCATTCTCCTACTATAATCTGAGAGAAGTTTGTTTGTTTGTTTGTTCTCTAACTCCTCCTAGACTTTTGCATTTGGATATGTATAGTATGGTTTAATCAACTAGGAAACTGAAACTAGCTTAATTATTATCACTATGTTATCGTTTAACTGCTATCAGTTCAGAGAAAATGAATCATTACATTTGCTAACAACTGTGTGTGTGTCATTGAAGTTTTGTTTCAAGATAAAGATGTCAGTCTTCATCTTCTATACGTCTAAAACCTCTCAGACACTCAAGTACCATATTTAATTGTTTTAAATACCGAAAATCAGAATTTATTACACATAATCGTTATGTGTATATTCAACGTGCATATTTATAGCAAGTTTTAAAGCATATTAGTGATATAGTAGTATTTAAACTAGAAATACGATTAGAACTATTTATAAATGTTTAATATGACAAATCGTGAGAAACTGCATGACATTTTGAATTACATATCTGATTGAAAAAAAATAAACACATCGAAAATGTTCATTCCCTTTTAAAGCTGTAAATCTGTTTGAGATTTCTTAGTGTCATACACAATCAAAATTAGTTTCTGCTTGGTAAGAGAACACGTTTTTACTAACTTTATCTGAATAATTCTAAAAGTATTATTAATCGATTACAGTGCCAAATAGTTATCTATTCACATTAACAATGCACATTTTAACAGTGCTTCCACAGTGATATGTTTCCCACATGCAGTCTGATCTAAAAGCCCTGTTCAGTGATTCAGTTGTAGTTATCTGGTTTCAGAGGTTCATTTATTTATTCATTCCTTTTTGCTCTTAATGTGCCATGTTTGGTGCTGTTCTTATGATACCCGAGAACCAGGATATTCACCTCCTAGGAGAAAAGTACCTGTTTTCTTGACTCCCACCATGTGGTACTTATTCATATTATAATTATGTTTATTGTTGGTGGTGGTGGTTAGTTGGTAAATACAATTCATTTTAGATTCCACAATTTAAATCTCATGAAAGTACTGTGTAATGAGCTTTACTTTTTGGTGTACAGGTGGGTTAGTGCTTCAAATAAGTAACTTTATTATTGGATCTAGTTATGTTTGTCATTACTTTACATGGATTGTAATAGGGGAAATGCATTTAAGATATGAAAAGTATTTTACAATCGGAGGTAAAAGGGAAATATGTTTCACATAGGAGATAATAAAACATTTTATACAAACATGAGAAATGTCTGTTGCTTGATTGAGCATGCAATTACTGTTTGTTTTAATGTCTCACTTTGAAAGAAAAAGTCCTTCAGTGGGTCAGCAGTAAGTTTACTAACTTACAATACAAAAATCTGGTGTTCAATTCCTTGTGGTAGACAAAACAGATAGCCCAATGTGAATTTGCTCCAAAACAAAACACTGATAGGAAAGACGAATATTAAACTGAAATCTAATTATCTAATATTTTCTCTTGGGTGTAAAATAATAGAGTATACTTTGCTTTTTGTGTCTACCCAAAGGAAGTATAATAATGATGTCAATAAAAAAATTTAAAAATCAACCGTACTTCCTCAGCATGTCAGAGTGAAATGATAAGTTTACACACAAAATTCCACACAACATTTGAAAATTTTTATAAACTCATTAATAAAAACTGTTTTACCTAACTAATGGCCATGAAATTAACTGACATTATAAACATTCCTGCTTACTTGTATTAACTGTCTAGAGCTGAACACTTCAAAGATGTAATCAAGGGGTGACTGAAAACCGGATGGGAGGATATTTCCACATTTACCTTCAAATGACCATCACAATCCCATAAATCATGTTTGAGGCAATTGTTGACACCATGATAGCTCAGGCATGACTTTGAGCCTTATATTAGGATGAAATAATGTACTGGCATTAATATTAACCTCAATAGGCAAGTTGTTTGGTTTTTATCACACAAAATTATATCAACCATTTTTTTAAATTCTGTTTTGAAATTATGCACATATTAAGAAAATCAATTCTGAATGATGTTATTTTTTTCCAAGTTTTGAAATGAAAAGTAATTCCTGAAAATTGAAAACATATTTTGATTATGGTAAAGAGTACTGGGAGATTTGTGAGTAGGTGTAGCAAGATCTCACAAGTATAAAAACAACTTGCTTCTCTATTTCCTCCTGAGCTCATAAAAACCCAGTTTGAAAAGCAGAGATAATCTTTTCATGAAATCAATTTATGTTAATTATTCTGAAATTGACTTCTGGGTCAAAGTTTAGATGTGATGACCAGGAAAATCTTCTGTATGCTGGTTGTAGTCAACAAATACAGAAAGTTATGCAGAGTTTAATAACCTGTCTCCAAATCAAGAATGTGAAATGCAATTTATCACATCCCTAGCAGCACAAGTCTTTTCAAAGTTTCAACAATAAAATAGGTGAGATGAAATTAAGCTTGAACACCCTGGGACCATCTTGCAAGGTTTCTACAGGCATCCATGTATTTACTAACCACTGTTCTCATATCCCTCATATTGGGTGGATTCACCAGCACACACAAGAAAGAAAGAAGATACAGCTGAAGAACTGCAAAATGAAAACAAGAGCACATCACGGTGAGGTTTGTGACTACTAGTCCTTTCCATAAGTATATGTGGGTTGTCTAGGCCACCACAGGTCTTCTGGGAAAACATGTGCTTGATTTGGAACACACTATTCAGCACAGCCAGTGTGAAACAGCTAAAAACACAAGGTTGAAGCAAGAACCTTTGATAATAATGCCCAAACTGCTCATGTGTCAAGGTTATAACCATGGACCTCTGTTGACATTATTGATGAAGCGGGTTTTTCCAATTCAGAAATGGTGGCAGGTTGACTGTCAGTTATAACAGCAAATGCATAATGCTGTTGTCCTTATTTTTGACTTACCTTGGTCTATTTGTATATTAGTGTATACTGTATTTGACAGAGCAAATAATAGCCCAAGAAGTAGTAAAAAAAATGGAGAGGTCTCATTTCTACTGAATTTTGTCAATTACTACATTCAAATTTGTAAAGTTATTCAAGTTAAATTTGTGCTGGTTCATTTATGTCAGTGCAGTAACTGTATCTTGCTACACTGTTTGTAGTTAGTATAAATACTGATGTTGGTTGTCATAGTTACTGCATATCAGTCAGTGGATTACTTCATCATACTTTGGATATAAAGATTAGTATGGGATACATGTGTGTATATCATTATATCTTTATTTTATGGAACATGTGGATTCGTTTATAACCCAAATTCACACCATTTTTAGGCACTAAAGGATTTGGTTTGAATACTAAAATACATATACATTTAGTAAACACTGCAATAATTAGTTTAGGTAATACTGAAAGAAAACAGAGTGCATTTTGTGTTTAATTGTTGGTGGAAAAGAAAATGTTTGGTCTAATCCTAAACTGAAAATTCATAAGTGTGTGGTTTTTCATTGATGGAGACAATACTTGATAATTAGCACCACAACAAATGAAAAAAAAAAATTATTTATCCATTCATTTCATTGGTAGTGGTGAAGAAGTATGTTTAGTTCTGGATGACTGTAACATTCTAGATTTTACAATTTTGTCTAAGTGAAATAAAATTATGATTACTGGCTTCTTTAAAAACACAGTTTACCAAGCATTTTCTGGTAGGTTCAATTTAAAGTAAGTTGTAGTACTGAACTGTTTTTGAACTTCACATGCATAAGTGAATATTTTCTTAGTATTTGTTCTGTGGAATAGCAACTTGATTGCTGATTTTGTGTGAGATACACAAACATAACTTTATTTAGAGGGGAAAAAAAAAAGACAAGGTGTAACCTTGATTTTAAGTTATATTCAGATTAAAGCCCTGTGGATCCATGGGCTAAAGTATTTTTAGAAGCCCATCAATGATATTGTATGAATTTGTAAATAAAAAAAAAAAAAGTTCAAGGTCGAAGTGGCTCCAAAGTCCTAGAGCTGCAAACCAATCTGTTCCTGTGATAATCAAGCACTGATTGTATTTAAACTTACAACAAAGGTAACTCAGAATTGGAATATTACCATTGAATTGTTTGAATCTCACAATCAGAAGAAGCACCTAATACTTATATACCTACTGAATAGGTGTAAGTAATCAACAAAAGAACATAAGTTTCTGCAGGAACTCAATTGTCACTCTTCCAAAGGAGCTATGGCTCTGCCATAATAACTGGTCACTAGAAAGAGATTCCATGTACCTAAAGTAGCAGCTGGTTGGGGTTGCTTTGTTGCAAGTAGTGGACCAGTCTGAAGCATGGTGGTCTCAGGTGCTAACTTTAAAACAAACCTACATGGATCAGATGTCACATGTTGAAAATCAACTAAAGTATTAAAGAGCTATGTACATGTACAAGTCCTAAGATTACCTTTCTTTTTCCTTTCGGAGTTGAAAACTTCCAAGAATGATTTTAAGCCAGATTCAAAAATATATTTCAATACTAACTTTCTGAAGTCACCTTGAAAATTATCTTGTTTAGCAAGTCAATGTAATAATTATTACTGATATTGACAACTGACAGGCTGTGACAAATGATAGTAATTGTTTCACTGCTTTCCCTGTTAAAATTTCTCCAAAGTCTTGTCAAGACTTCAGGTAGCTGTGAGTGAATTAGGTTAGGAATGGTCACTTTATTATAGCAGTATTAAAGACCATGTTTGTACACAGCAAAAGTCAATATTGAAAGTGTTTGATATACTCAACCTTTAGAAGGTCAGAAGTTCAGCTATCAACAGGGAATTGAGTGATGTAATTTTGTCACAACTGAATAGAATGATTGATTCAAATGCAAATTTCATGAGAATGAAGACTAATATTAATAGCAGTTAATATCCATTAGTCAGATCAAGTTTAATTGCAGTAAGGAGATCTAGGAATTTTGTGAAATCTGGAAATGAAATAAATTCTATTTCAGCCACATATTTTTCATATGTGTTCCCAATTCTAGCTAAGCTAAACTGATCAGAACTTCTAATAGAAGTCATCACTGATGTTCGGAAGCCATGGATTAGCTACTGCAAAGGTGATAAGAATGAGTGTCAATAAACTTTTTTCTGCTATACAAATTGTGTTGGTAATTCCTTAGGGTTTAGTTGTTTCTTATGAAGCTTCATTTAACAAATACAGAACCTCCTGTTATTGTGGTACTGATCTGTTGGCCAAATGTTTCTTAGAATACTACACTGATTATACCACTACTATCTAGACAACTGATCAAATAACCTTTATTAAAAGAAAAATAAATCTGCTGATAACCTCACCAATTATAGACTCTCAACTTTTTCAGCCTATATTGAAAACTTCTAGCAAAATGCTTCCCCTATAACTTTCATTTATATTTTAAACAAGGCATTATAATTTCTCATGTAAAAACCTCTAGAAATAACACAGATAAAGTAATGATAATTTTACACATTTAACTGAATCTGTAACTGAAAACTTGCCTATTTCTTCAACTTGAACACTAGGATCTTCAACTTAGATTTCAATTTCATGAAACTTAAATCAATGGATTTTAAACCTCTGGTCAATAAATGCTTTTCATTCCAAGTCTGAGTGTTTCTTGTTAAGGGTATCTGTGCTGTGGCCTCAAACTTACTACTGAGCCACTGAGGGGCTTCAATTTTGTATTACCTATGACTAGGCCATTAGTTTCCTTCTTTATCTTCATTTCTCATTTGGCCAATGATACAGCTTTATCGTGTACCTTTCATGATAGCAACCAAACTTTTAATCACTAGTCAATGCCTAGCCTAAATGGAATTTTCTTTCAAATACATAGAATAAATACATTCAATGCATTAATTTATTATATTTCATTTTTCAATACTAGATAACATTACATAATTATTAAGTTGCTCATATCAACATATGTTTTGTATTTGTTTGTTTGCCAAATTTTGTGCAAAGCTAATTGAGGACTATCTATCCCTAATTTTAAAGTAATAAACTAGAGGAAAGGCAGTTCATCAATTCCATCCACCACTAACTTGTGGGATACTCCAACCAAATAATGGGATAAAAAAAAAGCATCATCTATATGATGGAAACACAGCCCTAAATTGTGAAGCACAATTTCTTTTTTTTGGGGGGGGGTGGGGCAGTTGGTCACAAATCATGTAAGGTCAGATCACAGTTTGAAACACTAAGCACTCAGCCCATTCACCCAAGAAGAATATTTGTCAGGTTTAATTTTACAGATTATTTTAATGCACGAGAATACCATTATCACATATGTTTTTATTTCAAGGACTTTTATTTCAAAAGATAAATCTTTGAGAAACTATGACTCCATTCTTTTTAATGCCACATAATTCTTCTGAGTTTCATAACAAAATAACTTCAGTAAATTGGCTGTTTATGTGCAATAACAACTTCTATTGGATATATCATTAAAACAAAACTGCAATAATGTCAGTTTGACTGAATAAACTTCACAAGTTAAAATGATAAATTTGTAGACCACATTTAAAACTAAAGATTCAAAAAAACTGAATAAAATAAGTTTCAGAAACTTCTTCAAAATCTCACGAGCAATATACTTCTATTTATAGTTAAGTAAGCAGGAAAAGTCTTGATATTTAACAATTTCTTTAACATACACCTTTGATTAAAAAAAAAAGACTGAAAGAATAACTTTTACACAACATCTATTACAAATTTCTTAGTGCAAGATTCTAAAATAATGTGTACTATAAAGCAGCTTTTCTGTCTATAACTAAAAATTTCCAACATCCTGATCTCTTATCACCACAAAACTTTAAGAGGTTCTTGGGTAGGTCCAAAGTGATTCTAAAATCCCCATCTTTTTTAATTTCTCATTCTTATCAGTTAAACAACCATTTCAATTTTCTCTCTTGCTACTGCCTATGAATGGCACACATGTAAGCTGTCCTACCATCCACATGAAGCCACGAAAAAAAAGTTCAATATTGGTATAAATAATGTTGCTACCGTCTCAAGCACATATTATAAACAATGAATCATGGAGGTGAAATGATCTATATTTTATTTTTTTAATCAAAACAACCTGCTAATTGTTTATTACCTGATATTCAGGCTTTTTATGTTATGAGAAATAGTTTCTATCAAAAATAATAATGAAAAATATGTGCTAATCAGCTTGAGAAAACCAAGAAATCGGTTGTTAACAAGTGAAGACATGTTAATTAATGTTACTTATAACTGTGATACTGACAAAGAGAAATCAAAATTTAAGGTTTTTCCCTATTATAAATTTACTTCCATTTTACAATACAGAGACTATCTTCACCTTCCTTGAACTTCCAATATTTTTGGTCTTATTGCAGCTAAACTTATAAGAATGGCTTCCTGTAAGGGAAGAAGATATATTAATTAGTTTTACAATAAAGATACTATTGCAGTAGTCTAGCATATCTATTCAAAAGGAAATACATCTTAGGATTACAACTAATTTAACATCGTTTCATTTGACACATCACAATTCCATTCTCATTAGGTGCATATCTCCATCTTTTACTTTATTTATGGCAATTTTTTTAGCTTATGATACGGAACTTGTCTCGAACACCAAGCTTTTTAAAAAATTGTCTTCATATGAATACTATACGTTTTCTTATATCAGTCCAAAAATGTCTCTAACCTCTTTAACATTAACAGTTATAAGTAAGCTAGATAAAAAAATATATTTCAATTAGATAAAAGAAATAAACATCAGTATCTCTTAACAGCAGTACGCAATGTGTTAAGTTATAAGTATCCTAAATAGGCAATAAAATACAGTAAGACAGTTTTTCATCTATTAATGTATTTTTAAGAATTATACCTGCCAACACCAGGCCAGGAGTAGCCTAACAATAAGTGTGGTAGACTGCAAATC
The DNA here is from genome assembly GCF_000517525.1 of Limulus polyphemus. NCBI lineage: Eukaryota > Metazoa > Arthropoda > Merostomata > Xiphosura > Limulidae > Limulus > Limulus polyphemus. The sequence goes on from NW_013667928.1 coordinate 132,175, forward strand.
AGAAAGTTTGCATCACAGTCTCGCTTTCACCTGTGGTTGTGTTATAAGTGTGACAGTTAATCCCATTAGTTGGTTGAAAATTCAATAAAGCCTCATGGCAGCAGATACCACTGATTGGTTAGCTTCTCTCAAAATTATGGTGGCTATACCCAAACCTAGAATAGTCTCTGACTTGGCCATTTATTCCATGTGTATTTATAGGGCCATTTAGGTTTAAAATTCCAATACTGTGAACTTTCACTCTCTTACCAGTATTGGAGAAAATGCAAAAGCTGAGAAAATAAATTACTTAAAACAAAAACATAAAACTGAAATAAAACAGAAAGTAAATAAGTTATTCAATGAAAAAAAAAAATGGACTAATTTATTGCAGAATCCAAAATTAACCAAACTAACCTGAAGTTGAAGAATTTCCAGATTTCTAATGAATAATCCCAATTAACCATTCAAAAAGAAGCTTTATGGATATCAGATAAAACAAAAAAGAATGTTCCAGATGAATTGAAAAGCTTTAGATATTTAAAAAGAGGATAAAAATTATTTATTTTCGTTTCAAAATTTTTATGCAAATATACCTTTCTGCCTGTAACCATCCTTAATTTTGAATTAATTAATTAAAGGGGAGGCAACTAGTCAAAAGAACTCACTGCCAACTCTTGAGCTACCCCTGTCTAACCAAAGACTTAACTGTCACTCTTATAATATACCGACAGCCCCAAACTACGGGGTGTGTTTTTGTGGCAACAGGACATAATAAACCCTTGGACTCCCAGTGTGAGCACACTACCAACTAGGTCATGCCCAGCCCGCTCCAGATAAAGAATCATTGCATCACAAATATGAAGTATTTGCTTAAGTGAAGAAAAGAATGTATTTGACTAATTACAGAACAACACTTGGCTCCATCATGCTTATGTCTGGTTTTGAGAATTTTATGAATGCATCCTTGAACATATGCAGGTAATTCTGAAGATTAGTGGAGGGAAGTGATAAATATGTTATATCAACTAGAATAGTAAATAGCAACTGTGAATAATAGGTAAACTGTTTTAATAACTTTGTACATTTAAATAAACTTTATAACATTTTATAAGGAAAGTATTTACAAATACTTAAGGAGTGTTAAAGCCCTATACAGTACATAAAGTGTAATGAACGTGACAAGAAAGTGCCAAGTGAGGAACTCGTATAGATATGTTTTTGGATTACAAATGTATCATTAAGGATTGTTGTACATTTCTTAACCAAATTATTACTGTGTATTTACATGTACTGTATTTATCAATAAATACATAAAGTTTATAACTAATTTTGTTTTACCCAAGTACTGTATGTTATAAATCTATTAACTTTTAATAATTTTTAAGACTGTGCAATAATATCTAGAAAAGATTTTTCATATTGGCACTCAACTATAGTACAACGGTTTTCACTAAGCACTCAAACATGGAACCAACAGTAAAGTTATACATATTGTATCTAACACACACCATGACATAACCAAGGGCTTAAACTTCATAGGGAAAATCTAATGCTTAACCATTACAGCTAAGCCTTTTCTAAATAATAAGTTTCAATCACTTTGTCACTATATAACTACTCAGAAAGATATCTTACAAACTGTCAGGCAACAGAAATTAGAATAAATATTAGCAGGCAGTACTTTTTGATGAGTTCTTTTTCAATAAATAACAGCAGTCTTGTTATCCTGTCGACTGTGAGAACAGAATATTTGTCCTTCTATTGCACTCCTTCTGGAAACTCAGTGTTTGAAAAGTAGAGAAGAGAACTATGGTTGAAAGCCATTTGATGATAGAATTGGAATTATGAGCAAATCAAAAATGCTTGCATTTGCAGTGCCCTTGTTTTATATCAGGTATGATAAAATATAAACATATGTAGATTTTTACATTATTTTTCAAAATAAAAACATACATAATTAATATTTCAAAAAGTGGAATCCTTATATACTAACTGGAAATGGCTACTGATAAAATAATAGCAACATGAAAAAATAATAATACAAGTTCTTCCTGCCCCTTTCAGATATACACTTATGATTTCTCATTAATAGCAGGTCCTGAGTGAAACATAGCTGCTGGGCATTAGAAGATTAGCCTCTTCAAGTCTTAAAGATTTACTTAGGGAAAATATGCAAATCAGGCATTGTATCATATGGTTGAATTGCAATTTTACCTCAGGGTAACAACTTAGAAATCTCCTTCTTGAAACTCATATATTTTTTGTAAATTTACTTGGTATGTACAACTGCTGCAGTCGGTTTCCTTGGATGTCAATGAGCATCTATTGTCTCTCATCTTTGCCTGACAGTATGCACACATATTGGATTTACAAATCAAGCCAGAACATCAGCGATCTATTACGGTAAAGTTTTTTACTATATAATTTGTTAATTAGTTAATGAACTTTCCTGCTAACATAGTGAGCTGGATGGTTTGTGCTCAAAGAAACTGAACTCCATTTCAGGAAAAAGAATGTACTTTTATATGTACAATCGTACATATTTGAACTAAATACTTATAAAATATTCTCTCTGCTGATGAGACCTTACGATCACGTAGTATTATTCAAAATGTTGTATATACAAATTTTTAAGTAAAAAACATTAATAAGTGTAACAGATAAATACAAACCAGTATTTTCACATAATTCTAAATACAAGTCTGATAAAAAATGTTGAATGCTAAAAGAAATGCTTGAGGTGCAATAAAATTTCATCCTTGTTCGTGATACCATACAAGACTTAAGTTGACCGAGCTCAAATAATAGATAAAAAAACCTATTATAATAAAGAATGGATTTTGCAAATTTTTAGACTTCTTTGAACTCTTTTGAAATTAAATGTGTTTCAGATACCAAAAGCTACTTACTTCAGTGCGGATTGTCCGAGATCCTTGGTTAGGGCACGTGTTTAGGTAGTAACTGAATAAAAATTTTGGATCATCAATTTCCAAGGACTCATGAGAATCCAGACATGCTTCTAGGCCGTTCAAGCCACCAAAAACAACAAGCATGTGTCTAAAAACATATAAAAAAACTGTTGTTGGACTTGCATCAAATTTTCTCAATAACACACACACCACCAAGAATAAAAACTTCAAGTCTCACCTTATTATAATACTATTTTATTTAAAGAAATAAAACATTTTCTTAGTACTTTTAAGATTGATCACATTTTTTTTTTGTTCTCAAATTCAAAAAATCCCACGTACCACTCCTTTTATTTAGTCAAGAACTAGAACAATTTTGTAGGTAAAAATACTAGGGATGTTTTAATTACAATCAATAAAATATTAACATATGATTTAGGGTAAGAATCTTTCAACGTTATCATAATACCACAGATAAATTTTATCATATACATGGAACATTCTACAAATAACAAAACAGCAAGCAAAGAAAATGTACAGTTGTACAAAAATACAATTTTATTACATATAAAAAAATCAATTCTGCTTAAGTATAAGAGTGATGTTATGTAGTCGGATATAGACAAACTCACAATTGAAGTAAATAAAAGAAGCTGAAATTAATAACTGTAAAACTTAGAACTTGGGAAGGAATGCATCATAAAACTTGTGTAACAGTATCAACAACAAAAAACTGTATTAAAGAGTATAGTATAAAACAAATGTCCTACGCAGACTAAGTGAAAAAACCCTAACTTGTCTATTAAGTTTTCAGTGGTAACTCTGTAGTTTGTACCTGAAGAATTAGCCCTTTCAGGACCAGAGATATGTAACAGATATTGACTGTTTTTTTTCCTTCTCACAGTAGATAAACTAAATAAAGCTTATGAAACTCAACAAGAAGCTACTTAATTATATCAAGTTTATGTTTAAAAAATTCCTACAACTTGATTTAGTTTCCTATCATATTCCAATGTGAAAATTAACATTTTCTTACATTGAAAATGTATTTCCAGTAGATACTTACCTCATCTCACATAATAGCTTTTCTTGATGTTTACTGTCCTCTATATATGTGCAATTTTTTGCTTCCTCTAGCCTTGCATTCCCACCTATCACTATGCATTTGCACTTAATACAGCTGCACTGTTGTAAGAAAACTAACATGCAACAATCCTCCACCAATAAGAGTGCAACACACCCTCCTAGTGCAGCTGACTTCCTGTATACTGTAGAACCCAATATTCACTTTGATATTAGGCAAAAAGAAAGCACCATAATTGGGGAGGATGGATGGGAAGTGTGAGATGAGGTAAGTATCTATAGGAAATACATTTTCAGTGTAGGAAAATGTTATCTTCTGAAATGATACCTTAACCTCTTCACACATAAAAGCTAGAGTTCCACATTGAAAAGGTGGAGGGACTGGTGAAAATTTACTTAGAAGAGCACCCTTCAGAAAGCATCCAAAAAAAACTCATGGAATGTGAAACCTCAATAGATGGAAATGTGAACCACAGCTATAGTGAAGAAATGTGTCATTAAAAGAAGCAGAATGAAGCACATCCAAGAAATTGGATGAGCAAATAGTGTAGAGTGATTAGGGCTCATCATACCATAATCGGTGGGTCAACTCCAGTCCAATATCTGGTAGCAATGTGAATGGAACATCTCCACTATGGAAAGAGGAGGGTCTCTACTGTTTTCACATCAGGCCCAGGAATCAGAAAAGAAAGAGGACTTCAAATCCAAAAACCCAGGCCAGCATATGTGAAGCTGATAATGCAAGTGTAACCTTCTAAAGCTGAGAAGGTTACACTTGCACTATCAGCTTCAGAAGGTTACACTTGCACTATCAGCTTCAGAAGGTTACACTTGCACTATGGTTACACTTGCACTATCAGCTTTAGAAGGTTACACTTGCACTATCAGCTTCAGAAGCTGATAGTGCAAGTGTAACCTTCTAAAGCTGATAGTGCAAGTGTGACCTTCTGAAGCTGATAGTGCAAGTGTAACCTTCTGAAGCTGATTTTTCATTGTTAGTCAGAAAGTTGCGGTTGATGTATTCTGTCAATTTCATCTTGAGTGAAATTTATTTATTTTTATTTTGCTAACTGAAGTAATCATCACTTGTAGTTATAAATCATAAAAAAATATGACAAAACTGACAGATTTATCATGGATTCATCTCTGAAATATCTTTGTTATTTTATGCAGTTTTTATAATTTAAAACCAAAAATGGTGATTACTGCAATTGGCAAAAAATAAATAAATAAATAATTTTTTAATGTTAATAAATCAATAAAACAGAACTTTTTGATTAAAAATAAACAAAAATGAAATGAAGTATTATTAATTTTTTTACAAAAAACTTTCTCATAACAAAGTTTTGGAAATTTCATAATATAAAAAGTGATCGACAAACTAAGTCAATTTATATGAAGTTTTGAGCTTGAAACTACAAATAGTTTGTTCTAAGTATCACGCAGTTTTGTTAAGCTTTTCCAAATTGAGAAGGGACTAAAACAAAGAATGACGGTAACATCCCTATAGACTGAAAAGGGTTAAATTAAAGTGATAAAATTTAGTTCAATACTGAAATGATAATTTTATCATACAATTACATGCACATAAGTGGAACATTAATTGCAAGTTTCATAGCATTGTTTAAGAAAGGTTTTGAAGTAGCAACTACACATAATTCCTATATGTACTGTAAGTTGATGTTATGAATATATTAATATATTGTTACATTTTTGTTGTATACAACACTCAGGAAAAAACAACAACAATATAAACTCATTCACTCTAAGTTGCTAAATAAAAAAAACTGGCAATATTAGAATGAAAAACTTTTCACAATTCTAATTCTTCACAATATAAAAAAATGTTCTATGGTTTAAATGGAACTTTATATAACACAAAAGTCTGTGTTCATATTGTTGTGTATATATCCAAAAAACAAGTGTGTGATAAATTAATAAAAAGGCATCTCAATAGGTGAATAAGGACCATACGACTATTCTTAGAATGGTGTATGAGCTAAAAATTCTAATATGTAGTTTACAACTTCAATATTTAAAAATCTTTGGTTTGTCTGGATGAGCTTTCAGTACAGTTTTTGTTAATCATAATAACAAACATTTTACTGCTCATACATAAGCTAACAACATGCATTTTTATGTTAGTATGTATTGATTTCCACAAGACATTTTGCTAAAAATCTTTAGGATACTAGCTCATAGACATACAGTTTAAAGCAGTTATGAACTCACTTGAAAGGTGAAAGGGTAACTTCATCTACACTCATCCCTCTTTCTGAAGTTCCAACAGTTAAATCATAGCCTTCTTTATATGGACATTCAGTGAAAACTGCTGCAAGACTGCAAGCAAGTCTGACTGCATATCCCCAATATAATCCTCCTTCCACACGAGGTGTACAGGGCATTACTGCTACTCCTTTAGGTCGCTTTGGGTCTTCATGAGCAGATTAAAAAAATACAAGTCAGATAATCATCATCGACAAACTTAAAAAAATGTATTACAAAAACGTATATAAAATTACATCCAACATTAAAATGAATTCATTAAATTTAATAAGACTAGGTGGCAACATATAAGTGTACTTTCAGGCAAAAGATGTAAACTGAGAAAAGAAGGCAGTTAAAAACTAAATAGTGCATTATAAATACAGTAGGCTAAGGTAACTTAATTTGGGCACAAGAAATAAAGTACAAAATGAAGTGTTCTACAATATCATCTATTTCTAGTCTGCAATACATAAATTAACTTTTATCACACCTGAATGGGTGCATCCTCAAGGATACAACTGCACCACTGAATTAAGAAAATTATAGAAAATAAAGTTGAAGACATTCTTCCACATATCAAAAACTAAAAACACTTCAGAGTTGAAACTTAATCAGTGAAAACGTTATTTAATTTTATACACATAAACTTAATAAATTAAAAATTTTGATTTTGCAAATTATTTCAGCATGTTTTTAACAAAATAATAAGCATATGCAAATTTTTCTTAGCACAATACAACACCCATAATCCCATAAAAACAGAAAATAGTACTAATTTTACTTTGTACCTTAAACAAGTGTAGTTTATTGATTTTTAACCAATCACTGTTTTTCAGCTGGAGTTGTAATGGTGTTATGTAACTACTTATATCTCAGCCTTGAGAAGTCATAGGCTAATGATTTAAACACATTATGAAAGCTCTTTTTTTTCTTTCCAATGGTGTAAGCCAATGTAGCTTCCAGTTCAGCAGAATTTGAACAAAGTGACAAAAACTTAGGTTGGTTATATGTTACTAGAAGGAAAGATGTTTGTGAACAACTTCCACCATAATTACAGTCCTAATACCTCGATTTAAGATAGCTGCAATATAATAAGAAAACAAATATTTTTCATGGAATAAGATGAGACAAGTTTAATTAACTAATTACATACTTGGCCATATAAATTTGTTTTGCTGACGGAGCTTCATCTACATTAGGTTTCATTGGCCTAAATAACTGCTTGAATGGGCAAAAAAAAATCACTGACAGGAAGTGTAAGAAATACATATGTGAATATAAAATTACTTAAAACTGATTATATACAATAAATAAAACCTTCTGATTAACATTTTTAAAAATACAGTTGATTTGTCTATAATTTTGTTATGGTAAAAAAGTGACATCAAACTAAAACTGTCTTTTTTCTGAATCAATACAAAGATAAACTTTACAATTTCATACGATACAAACTTTATAAGAACATTATAAAAGAATGTAGGAAGATATAACAATATCAGTAGCTAAAATCCGTGAGAAAGAAGCATTTTTAATTGCTTCTTTTAAAAAAGAATATTTTAATTCAATAATTTCAAATTTTCAGAGCTACAAATTGATATAAATATCGCATAAAAATATATTATTTGCAGAAGTTACATAACCTTAAAAAAGTTATTCTGAAAAAGTTTCATACAATTTCATTCAACAGTTTTCACAATGAAATAATATAATCTATACAACTAGATGTACTTGTGCAGGGTCCCCAAAAGTGTTCTGTTTCAATGGTAGATAAAACCAAAATTAAGAGTAAAAACATTTTTCTTTCTTTCTTTTGAAGTGCATAATTCTTCCCATAATTCATGGCATGAGTACATTTTACCGACATCATGACAGCACAAACTGCAACATCAAGCATCATTATGTAATTTTAATGTATACTGACTGACTAACAGACATCACCCTACTGTATATTGGTGAAATTGGTTTAAACAGGTGACCCCTCCAGGGAAATAAATGCATCAAATCAATCACAGCAACTGGCATGGTAGAATTAAACCATATGGTGTACAAAGGAGATGCAAATGATTTAAAAATTAAATCTTGAATTTAGTACATTTTCATGATTTCAAAGAAAAACCTTTTATTTATTTGAAAATGAGCATATCAGGTCATTATCTGAAATGAAACAAGTTTGAGGTAGGAATGAGAAGCCTTGAATAGAAGAATTTTCAGTACAAAATTGTTTTTCAAAATGTCTAAGTTTAAAAAGTGTACTAAATTTACTCTGAGTATAAGTAAATTTTATTTTTATAATTTTGCAAATCTGGAACACTAAGTATTAATTTTTCCTAAATTACGATGTCATTTTCTGTAAATAAGCCACAGGTTTGAATTAACATTTTTTCATAACCCTAAAATGAATTACAAGAAAAATCACACACATTAAGATATATTGGATAAAAGATTATCAACAGATAAGAAAATGTTTTATGTTTCTAAAAACTGGTGACTTTTTGTATATTTTTTACTTGCTTTATTTTTACTTATACTGTGAACAATAACCAAACATTTAGCATTATTTTTTATACTGGATACAAGTGTCACTGAAATTCTAATTATTTAGTCTAATAATGGTTTTTATTAGCTTACTCATTTTGTCGAGTTCCATCTTTACTGTTACTCGTACCCCAGGCTTTATAAGCTTGTCCACTCGAACATCCTAGAAAAAAAAAGTCACAGTTTTAATGTACTTGTTTATGATTGTGATGATACATTGTTGTATTTCTAAGTAAAATTCTCTCTTTTGTTATGAAAAAAATAATCTGGTTAGAGTTAAAAAAATTTTAAAAACATTTCTGATCCAAAGGTCAAATGCTAGAGAAAATTATTTGTCCTTCTTAAAAATATAATTACCCCTTCCCCTTTCCACAAAACACACACACAAAAGTAGAATAAAATTTTTGGGATTTTTAATTTTTTTTAAACAGTGAATACAATCAATACATTGCCGTTGGTTGATCAATATTGCCAGGAATGACACATGCCACATTTTGTTGCATTTAAGCTCTTTATATGTGTTTGTTCATGTATTTTATAATTTTAACATCATTCAATGGGGTTTAAAAGCACAACATGTAGAATACTTTGTATGTACTGTGGTAAAAAAGTCTTCGTCACAGTAGTTAATACACATTTATCTTTTGACTGCAGTTATATTTATGCAAATTTTAACACAGCTTCAATAACTATTACACCATTAACACCATGCATGTACAGATAACATAACTGTTAGAGAAAAGATGTTATGGTGGTAGTTCAGATACTTTCCAACCTTGTTATTGGCTCAGCACAATATTTAATACATGATATCAGAATAAATTTATAACATGTACAATTATTCAAGATAATTAAGTGTGAATGCCTACAGATGTAATCTATGGTTCAAATGAAATGTGATCAAGACTTGAAAATACAGTTCAAAAATGCAAGGTTGCACATCCATAGCAGTAATTGTGTAAATATAGTCAATGAAATCACTTTACAGCTGCTGTAAATATGGCCACTGCTCATATATATTGGTCATATATGACAGAAGCTTAATTATATAAATATTATAGTCTGAAAATCAAAAGTATTTGTAGCATTTTTTAATCCTCACGCACTATGGTAAATCTGCCAAAATGACAATTTTCATTAAAGCTCCATGGATCAAAATATTAAATTTCTGCATTCCCAAGGAAATTACTTTAGTTGGCTTTCTTGATTGGGAATGCATGGTCCATCCATATTACTTTAGTTATGACCAATGAAAGTGAACATATTGCATGGATTAAAATAAAAAAACAATTCATGAGGAAATGCAGCTTTACATGAGGGAATGCAATCTTCCCGATAGCTTTCCCTCAAGTGAATATAATTTTAATACATTATCTTTATCTTTGTACTCCATAAACTAATATAATGTTCATATATATATAAAGCTTTAAGGTGACAACTAGGACTGACAATAGATTCTTTTACTAAAATCTTCTTAATCTTATTTTATATTAAGTTCATTATTGTTTTATAGTGCTGATTTTAATCGGCTATTAACAATTAATGTAATTAATAGTATTGAAGCTACTTATTTCATTATATATATATATATATATATATAAT
>NW_013667928.1:143479-177536 GCF_000517525.1 Limulus polyphemus
TATATATATATATATAATATTATTATGTTATACATTCTTCAAAATGCTGATAGTCAAACTTTACTATGGTCTTACTGTAGCCAAAAGAAATGTATCAACATTAATTTGAATACATTTGTTATTATGTGTGGTGTAAGACTGAGGGATTTTGAATTGGATGGACATTTATATTTTAGGTTTGAGGCTTAGAGTAACATACCATACTGCCCCTAATTAATGCCCCTGGGGGCATTGGAAACTGCAAAGGGGGTGCTAATTATAGTATCTGTGCAGTTCCAGATTCTATTTTTCACATGCAATTTGTTGATTTCAGTTCTAATGTGTGTGTGTGTGTGTGTTTCATTTTCTTTCTTTTTTCAAATCAAAATTACAGTAATAAAAGTGGATTATATGTTGGATTATTGTTGCTGTTACACAAGGTAAGCTTTATAAAAATACTGTGGGACCATAATTAGGAGTAATACGGTATATGTTTGGGTGTATAATTCAGAACTTTCCGGAGCTTTCGTGGCTGCTGAGAAATCTACCTGGAATACTTTCTGGCAATAGGTTGAAAAGTGTACAAAGCAAAAACTACTTATTCAACAGTCAACATATGATATTAAAATGTGATGTCCTTCAGACAAATCTTGTCTTGGATATTGTGCAATACAAATTTCACACCTTTCTAAAGTAAAAACTTACGAAAAAGAAACTAAATAAATGAAAGCAAAATGCTGTTTCAAGTAAAAAGATATGACTCTTTTTTTGTATGAGAAAAAAATTATTCTTAATAAATTATCCTAATTCTAATGCTAATAGTTAGTCCGCATCTTACTCTTAACAACAGTGTAAGAATGTGAAGATGAGGTGTTCAAAAACAACTTTTGTGTCATTAAAAAACAGATGTGTAAAGTGTTTAATAAGTCACAGAAAATTGTATTATTTTATTTTCAATATGTAACAGAGTTGGAAAATATATTCATTATATATTATACTTCTTCTCTTTTGCATCTAATATTATTTCAGTGACTCTAAATAAATGATAAAATTATAAAATAATCCACTAGATTTGCAATAGTGATCATAACACACTTATCAGTTGCTCAGCAGGCCCTTGGGGTGTTAGTCACAAAATTATAATTCAAGTACATCAGTTAAGGTTAAGGTAGTTAAGTTATGAAGCAATGTTGTTTTCTTTTTTTAGTCATTCAATTAATATCTGATTATCTACCCCCTACATCTTGTCTGGAGAATCCAAATCTTCCAGCATACCAAGTCTCTTGATTTGTGAAATGCAATCATCCTAAAGTTAACATTTTCCTAAACTGAAAATGTATTTCCAATAGATACTTACCTCCTCTCACAAAATGTTTTCTCGATTAGCACTGCCCTCTATCAGTGCAAATGTTTAGCTTGTAACTCCAACTTCTTTCTGCATATCTACATGCAAATAATCATGCAGCAACCCTCCACCAATAGAAGTGCAACACTACCCCTATCATAACAAGTGCCCTCTCTAATAATGCACCTGGTAATCACTTCAAGCTTGGTCATGATCCCGTCACCCAATACACTGGAAGTGGGGAGGATGGGTGGGAAATGTGAGAAGTCAAATATCCATCAGAAATACATTTTCAGTTTACGAAATTGTTAACTTCCAATGCAACTTACCTACACTTACAAAAAGCTAGAATCTCACACTGAACTGGGGAAGGGCTGATGAGAATATGATCCTCTTTAAAGTGCCCAAAGAAAGAACATGTGGTGTGGTAGGGAATTAAAAACAACACACCAGTGCATGATGCACCACTTCTGAGACAGTATACTCTTTACCCTTCAGGAATATGTCACCAAAACATAAAGGTTGGAAACATGGAGGGGCTCAAAAAATTTTCAGCAAGAAAAGAACCACAGGTGACAAGTGACTTAGGTGCGACAGACCATAAATGGGAGACTGAACTCAACCAGCACCTAGCAGCATCTAGAATTGGACATCAGGTCTGCAATAGGAAGAGGGTCCTCTACCTTTCACCTCAAAAATGTATACTGGAAGGGATGATGAGTTTCCATACCAAGAACCAAACTCCGCATATGCACATCTCCAACACCTGATCCATTGGAAAGCAAAATCCAGCACATGGTAGGAAGTAAGAAGAGCTCAGGAGCCATTAATCTCTGGTCCAAAACCTGACAGCATTAGGAATGTGTTCTCCAGTCCTCAGTAGCAACCCAGCCTTACACATGCAGGAATTCATGGATCTCATCCAGCTTCAAACCAATACCAGATCTATTGGGAACCGAAATCTAGTAGTCAGTAAGGAAGAGGGATCACAATCTGGGATTGCATCTCCAATCCAAAACCTGGCAGTGTTGGGAATTTATTGTCCAGTTCAATATAGGAGGAGAGTACCAGCCAAACACATGTGAGGACTTATGTGGTTGGACCATCTCCAACCAACACCTGATCCACAAGGAAGGAGGAATGCCTCAACCAGAGGGGCAAACTCCAATATATGTGGAGTGCTACAACTAACACTTGGCAGCAACTGGAATTATACATCAGGTCCACGGTATGTATGGCATCACACCATCAAGGCCAGCACAATGCTACCACCCTGCTCTCAAACTGAGTGGTATTATGCACCCTCAGAAGGACAGGCCTCCATGGCCCACACACTCAGCAGCTAGGAACTGGTAAGTGGCAAGTACTCCCATACTCCAATACTCTACTGGAAGAAGGTGTGGGGGGTGGATGCATTGGACAATCTGGAGGAATGCAGCCCTGGAGACAGTGCAATGGGTAACTGCAATACCCTATTTAAAAAAGCAGGGCTACTACACTGGTGATCAACCAACACTTGGTGACATTTGGAATTGTACATCAGGTCCACGGTAGGAAGAACCTCAACATTATAGTCATCTAACACAAGACAGACATTATGGATTTGAGACTAAGTATACATGGTTAGGCATGGCTCACCACAGAGCAGGATCTATAACTGGTGAGCAAGAGGCCCCTGTACAAGAAAAGAAACTAAGTACTTACCAGTCACAAAGAAACAGAGGTGTGCTGAATAGCAACTGGAGGTAAGCGGAAACCCACAGAGCTTGAAATGGCCAAGTGATATAGGTAGTGAGATGTAAACATATGCAGGGTAGTCCACATACCTGTGCTGATGACGTCCTTCAAAGGAAGATAGAAATGGGCAACCAGGGACATGGTCAAGTAATAGGTCTGATCGGGCAAAAACACAAAAAAGGTAACAAAAATCCAGAGAAAGGGAAGAATACACCAAGCAAAGAACTAGAAAGATCCAACCCATAAGAATAACGGGAGAAAGGTCACATGAAACAGTAGGATTCCAATGAATAAACAATTGGACATGGGAACCACAGAAGGGAGCAGTGCTTGTCATATACCATCTAAGGGCCCTGACTGGGCAAAGGAGGCAACCAGGATCTTAGCTTTCAAAGTTGGTGATGGAGGGAAGGAAAAGCAAAAAGGGTAACATCAATTGCAAAAACATCGGAAAGATAGGGACCACACATCAACAAAAATGGAAACAAGGACTTCCATGAAAGGTGACATAGTGAGCAAGAAGACAAAGGTTCAAATGAAGAACAAATAAGAGTGTGAAGGACAAGGGAGGACAAGCAATGAAGAAAGAATGAAACAACAAAGATTGGACAGAAGAGTGGAACCCACAAGCAAATTTGGTAAACCAAAAGGTGGAAGACAAAGCTGCCATGTAACCTGCAACAGAGGAAATCGATAGGTCCCTGTCATAAAGCCAAGTGAAAAACGATGACAAGTGATGAATGATAGGTCGAGATGGATGGTAACCCCAATGTATAAACCAAGAGTGGTAGTAACCTACTTACTCTGCTAAATCACCAATGATGATGGTCAAACTGGATAGGAAATCAAGGAGGCAAATTGCCTGGAAAGTCCAGGCAGTCAGGCGAGGGACTGGACAAAAGCCTAGAATGAAGATAGAGTGTGGGTAGAGAAGGATGACACATGCCAGAGCGATGTTGGTGAAGGAGCATGGAAGACAAAGTGAGAGGAATGAGTGATGATACCAACAGCTGTCATAGAAGTGGAAACCACATCCGAGTTGGCCTATACAGTATCTCCAACAGAACTTGACAAGGAGTGGTCAGAATTATCCAAAGGACATAAGAAAGAAGCTGAATAGGAGGATAGTCATATAGGTAACAATTGAACCAATTCTGGCAAAGAGCATCCATTGCATCTGCCTGCAGATGTGTAACAGGTGACCAAAAATGTAAAAATGTCGAAATTGTGTGTTGAGAGGAGGTGCAAATGTTTCCAAATCAGGGTCACTCCAATGAGCAAACAATTCCCCAAAAACAATAGGATCCAAAGACCACTCTGTCAGTAGAATACTGTCTGGTCAGGATAACCAATCAATAACAAGATTCAGGGCTCCCAGAATAGGACACACTAGCATAGTAAATTGATGGCTGTGGGCTAAATAAAGAAGACCTAAAGTTCAAAAACAAAGGTTCCTCAACTGAGTGCTTCCTTTACCTGGTGCTATAGGACACCACCATCAAAGTTTCCAAGGGAATCATCACCACCTGTCTCTGAAGAGACAGAAGGAATTGAAGGACAACTCGCTGAACAGGAAGAAACTCCAAGATATTGATATGGAAAGTGGATTTGATAGGAATCCACCATTCAGAAACCTCCTGACAGACGAGATACACTCCCCAACTGGAAAGAGAAGCATCTGTAAAAAGGTGACAATCTGGATGAAGTAGAGGAAAAGGAACCCCTTTGGTAGTATTGGTCCAATCCAGCCACCAGGCAAAGTCTGTCAGTAATAGAGATGGAAGGGTAAGAGGAGAATCCAAGAGATCCTCAACAAAGCTCCATGGTCAATTAAAGCCCCATGAAGGTGGCACCAGTGGGTCCAACAAAAAAGAATGGAGTCTTCAAATGTTAGGTCAACACAATCTTTATAACACAAAAGTAAACAAAACATAGATCAAAACAGTTTTAATCAAGCAAAAATACATAAAAGTTAGGTCAACACAATCTTTATAACACAAAACAAAACATATCAAAACAGCTTTAATCATGCAATAATACACAAAAGTTAGATCAAAACAATCTTTACAACACAAAAGTAGATAAAACAAAGATCAAAACAGCTTTAATCATGCAATAATACACAAAAGTTAGGTCAAAACAATCTTTATAACACAAAAGTAGGCAAAACAAAGATCAAAACAGCTTTAATCACACAATAATACACAAATGTTAGATCAAAACAATCTTTATAACACAAAAGTAGACAAAACATAGATCAAAACAATCTTTATAACACAAAAGTAGACAAAACATAGATCAAAACAGCTTTAATCAAGCAAAGATACACAAAAGTTACATCAACACAATCTTTATAACACAAAAGTAAACAAAACATATATCAAAACAGCTTTAATCACGCAACAATACACACAAAAGATAGGTCAAAAAATTTTTATAACACAAAAGCAGACAAAACATAGATCAAAACAGCATTAATCATGCAATAATACATACAAAAGTTAGGTCAAAACAATCTTTATAACACAAATTTTAATCACATTTGTCAAACTAATGTTTTCATTTTATAAAAAAATTAAAACATGAAAGGAAACAAATGTGAAACATGAAAAACAAATAACATTTAAAATGAAATTAGACTCAACAATAAAAAGGTACAAAAAATTAAGTTTTTCAATATTTGACAAAGCAAGTGTCAATCAGATCACAACTATAAGAAATTGAAACAAAAGCTCAAATTAATGCAACTAAGTACATGTATAAAAAATGATGTTGCATAGAAATAATAGAATTTCCAGTAATGGATATTACCTGAATTCTTTAAGTATGATGTAACAAAAAGTACTTTCTTCTCAAGTAAATAATCTATAGTATTAAGTTCAATAGCTAATCTGTTATGTGGTTTTATGTTCTCCACAAAACTCATATAAAACACTGAAGCTTTACAAATTCCAGTAATAATTTGCATTAAAGGATTTTATTAAACATACATTTGTAAATATAATTCCAGTATGAAGTAAAAATCATAGCAAACTATACATCACAAGCAAAAGTACCCATCCCCAATGAAGGAAAAAGTTTAAGTTAATCTATCAATTTGAATTATTTCATGGACTTTAAAAACATTAATTGTGTTGGAATTTCAGTCGTACTCAGAGCTACTTATACTGCCCACCACAAAAAAGTAATTGTTGAGCATTTCAGTCATGCTGAGAGCCACTCAACGGTAACATACGGTAAATCTACATTTTTATTCTTTAAGTTACGACACATTTTGAAATGTGAATGATAGTGTGATTAATTCCTGACAGTTTAGTGTAGAACATCCTGCTTGCAAAATAAAACTTGGCATCAACATTATTCATGTTTGTTCTCCTGTCATTTCAAAAGAATCCATGCTTTGCCTGCATGCACAGCTTTTCAAACATGATACAGATGAACACTCGAACAGACACCATGGTTCGCAATATATATAAGATTTATAAATATTTATATACAGTATATTAGCTTAATAATTAAATGTTTTCATTTATTAAATCATTTAATAACTCACAACCAATTCAACAACTATTACTCAACCAATTACATTGATGATGTTATTCCTATACATATATGCTTCCAATCCATGACCATGGAATGTACTTTACAGAAGTCATAATGATAGCTAGCTAAATCTGTATAAGTGGTACAATGTTAACCTATCAAATTAATCATATTTTTAAATCTATGTAGGCAGTACTAAATAATTGATTTAATCAACATAAATATCAATTATAAAAACAAATAGGACATAATGTAAAAAAAAACACATTAAGCAATATTATGTTCATTACAATTGGGACTTGTCAAATCAAACTGACACAATAGGCCTAAAGTTCAGGTTTCTTAATTCATTAAGCAAGTTATTGTGACTTTAGATAGACCTCAGACAGACACTATTCACTTTAAACTAATTTTGTTAACTCAGATCAATTCACAGCAGTTACTAAATTCTCTCTGAATGCACTAGTTCGCATATTTGTAATATACCTGGTTAAGTTTACAAGTAAAGGCTTGAAGGATAAAAAAAAGCTGGGTAAATCACAAAAAATATGAAACCCTTACACCTTCAACAGGTGGACCTGTCTTCTATTTACACGTAAAGTGAGACTGTTTAGTACTTTTTCATGAATATGATATACATGAAAAAGACTTACTTTTTTCTGACCAACATAAACAAATGACCCTTTCCCTTCTCTGGCTGGACGGTTTACAACTATTCCCTCCCTGAATGGGCATATGTCCTTTGTTCTTAAGTGATGAGGTGAGTCAAGAGGGTTAAGAAGACCTGGCAAAAACAAACAGAATTAAAATTTATCAAAATTATCAAAGCCAATTTCTTACTTACTATTTTGTACATCTGAGAATTTAGAAATATATGCGTGTATATATATATATATTTATCAATGATAAGTTTCAGTATTTAACATATTTCTTATTGAGAAAATCAAACTATTTTTCAAATATATTTCTTTTCTTAAATAATCAAAGGGACTAGAGTAAGGCAGCCAATTAACTCTATAACTCTAGACAGCACTCCTCAAAAATTTGGTTACAATTGGAATTTTATTTCAATTAATTTACTTAAGATTTACAAAAGAAAAATAAAAGACTAATATGGTATAACATCGGATTAAAAAAAACGACAACAGCTGTATACTAGTTTGGCTAAAAGTACAGTGTGCTGCTGTATCTAAATTATACAAAATGTGGAAAAACATCACAATAACATGAACACTTAATCATTAAATGGTTGTTTCTAACAATAAAAGTGTATTTACAAATTTCCTATGCACTATGTTTGGGACTCTACATTTGTACCATCACTGATTTCACTGCTAAGCATCCACAAGTCCATGTATAAAATGTTACAGTTTCATCTTTTGTACTTATCTACCTTTTATAATTAAATATAAAGTAAAAATTGTAAAATAGTAATGATATTAAACTTCAACATACCATTTTAACTATAAACACCCAAGTACATTCATTTGATAAACCAGTTTTAAGGTTTATTTTATTGAATTGCATTAAAAAAAAACCAAAAAACTACTACATAAATTAGTTTGAAACTTGAAATCAAATTTCTACAGACTATGAAGCTTTTTCAAAATAAATTAATTTTACAGGTGATATTAGTACGAATTTGCAGCTTTGAAAATATTTCATTGTGGTATTTTTTTAAAGAAACAATTAAAATGCTTACATCTGTTGAAATTTCAAATAATGATATTTATTTCATCTTACATTCTTGTAAGACTTTCCAATAAAGGTTTTACCTTATAAGACTATAAACTTTATCTTTCTTTTAATTTAAAAAGTACAGTGCATGCATTTGCACTGTGTTGATGATCACTAGTCTTCAATAAAAATAACTTTTTTAACATACCAAAATTAATATGCAAGCCAACTTTTTTTAATTGTTAGTCAGCAAGTTGCATCTAGTGTAGATAACAATTTTTAAACTAATTTTACATGCTTTTAAAAGTTTGTTTACATATCTCTTTATTTTCCTCTGCCCATTCAAACATTTACATAAGCCATTAAAGCTTAGTACAAACACAACAGCAACAGCCTTGTTGACAAAATGAAACCTGATACTAGTATTAAACAGGTAATTAACAGCAACATCACTTATTGCTAGCAATAAACAATACTGGAAATAATTAGGAAAGGGTTAGGGGGAAAAAAGAATATAAAAGACAAGTATTATGTAAATGCCACTTCATTATCATCTGAAAAGAAACTGCACTAAAGTATTATCATAAATTGCCATACCACTATAATACCTATAACAGTACAGGCATTCATACTATGCCCAGTAGTAGTAGCAGTAGTATGATCCACACGTGGCACTCAGGAATGAAATAGTGTATGACAAAGCATGTGGAAAGCATGTTTTAACTAGTCAAGAATGCTCCATGTAAAAAACTGTGGCAATGCTCCATGTTTCAACATTAGCTAGATCAAATAGAGTTCTTAACATTGACTTTGCTACAAACACAGATGTAAATCTTGCATCAAGGACAAGATACACATTTGCACAACACAGTCTCAACAGATGTGTAGATGCGCAAAAACTGCCATTGAGAGGATAGAAACAAACCTAAAGGTTGAATTGGCATCAGACAACAAACAGTGAAATAAGTCAAGCAGGAAGCATGTGCTCTTTAGAGATGAATCTAAATTTGAATTGTTTGACAACAATAAACAACAGCAGTTTATTTAATCTAGGCAGCAGTAGGATGAGGGGTCCCAGCCGGAGGGTTCACTGCATTTTGGATGATCATCTCCAGTCCATAACCAGTGGCAGTGTTAGGTATGCTTCTTTCAGTCTGCAGTGCGAGGAAGTTTCACACCATCTACATCGACAGAACATCACCATCCTACTCTGAACTGAATGGGATAGAGCACACACAGGAGGATACACCATGGTCCAACATCCCAACAGCTAGGCACTGTTAAGTGGCAAGAACTCCTATATTCCTCTTGAAGGGGGTGGAGAAAAGGCAGTGGGGAGTCCAGAGGAACACAACACTGGAGAAAATGCAATGGGTGACCACAAAATCCTATTTTTAAAAGCAGGAACGGAGGAATGGCCAGCTATCCCGACACTGTTTTACTCATGATAGTCCACGACTTGGTAAAGTCTGGGATGGAAATATCTACGATGCAATATACCTGGACAGGCATCATTTGCCACAAGTGGGATCCAACATGCAAAATTGGGCAACTGTAAGGATATAAAGAAGTCTAAAAACACTTACCCACTCCCAGTTGAACTGGGGTGTGGAGGGTGGCAATAGGCAGTATTCAGTATCCCAATGAGGAGATGGTCACATTATAATGTTAATGATAGATGAAGGTGTGCACCCTGGTCCACATGCCAGCCTGAATGATTTCCCCCAAAAGGGCAATGAAAATGGGCAACCAAGGAGAGAGTGGAGTACTAGCTCTGATGCAAGAATATCTGAAAAAAGACACTGGGAAGTGGGAGACAAGGAAGAATAAGCCAACCCCAAATGATGGCAAATCCAATCCATAAGGGTTATAGTAGAAATATCTCGGGTAGAGGATGGTTTCCAATGAAGTGAAGGTAGGAATGGGAATCACAGAAGGAAGCCAGGCAGGCATTGTAGCACCAGAGAGCACGAATAGGACAGAGAAGCCGACCCAGATTGGAGTGGGAATATAAATGGGAAATAGTTGTGAATGTGACATCATCTTTTGGAGCTGCCAACCTTCCGATAAAAACTGCAATCTGTCCAGATACAAGAGAACACAGTTGTGGTGATAATGGGTATGGGAAACATCAAGGGCAAAAAACATAGAACCAAAGACAACCAGAGGCAAAAAGAAGCAAAAATAGGACTTCAAAAACAAGTGGTATATTAAACAAGTAGCCAAGAGTTCAAAAAGGAGTTTGGGTAAGGGTCTGGAGAACTACTTTAATGGCTCAAATTGGAAAGATCATAGAACTAGGTGGATGAAAGAGATGAAAGGAGTGAAACAAGAGGAAAATACTCTACAGGAAAGAGAAAAAAATAGTAGGTATAAGATAAGGCTGCCAGAAAACCAGCAATGGTAGCCACTGATGAACCATTGTAAAACACTTAGAGAAAAATGTCTGAGACATGCGGAACACTAGGGCAGGAAGGGAGGTAGGTAACAATGGTGTAGAGACTAACAGTGAAAATCACACCATGTACACTGATATACTAATAAAGATGAAGGATGGTCTGAATGGGAAAGAAGGTTGAGCAGGCTATAAAAGTGTTATGAGAAAGAATAGAAACAGACAGACATAAAAGTAGAGGATTAACCAATCCTGACTGAATCCTTACTGCCAAAGCCAAAGGATGTGGAACCAGTGACCAAGAAAAAATTAGGTTGGCATGGATTTGAGGTGGGTGGCTAATGTGTCCAGAAGTAGAGTAACCCACTTGGTGCTTAACTATCAAAACACCTAAAGAACTAGAGGCCACTCCATGGGGAGAATCGATCTGCAACATGGTTCAGAGCACTCAGAACATGACAACATAATAGGTGTGCAAAAATTGAATGGGCCAAGAATAGGAATTCTAACAATCGAAAAAAAATCAAACACAACTGTTGAAATAGCAGAATGTATAATGATCAATTAGTCCCATATTAAAAGTTGGAAATGATCCAGCTTGACAAACTGTAAAAAACTGTACAACATTGATGTGCAGAGTTAAATTGACCAAAGAGTCATGATTTCCAAGGAATGCAGAAACACTCCCCAACCCTGAAAGAGAAGCATCTGTAAAGAGATGCAATCCAGGATGAAAAGGTGGAAGACAAACACCCACAATGGTGCTGACCCTGTTTGAGCCACCAAGCTAAATCAATGTGTAATGAGGAAGGGAGAAGGATAAATGAGGCCAAGGGACCCTGAGCAAAATTACCTGTATTGTGCAAACCCACTAAAAGGCATGCAAGAGAGAGAACAACCCCAGAGAATTAGGGCTTTCATGAAAGCCCAAGTCCCCAAAAGAGAAAGAACTTCATATGTAGTAAGAGGAGAAAAGGATTGAGATTTAAGAACTAAAGAAGAGAAGGTTGTGCCCAACTGAGAGAGGAGTGGAAGAACCCTCTCAAGTGGATAATGTAGCATCCTTGAAAAGAACAGTCTGAAATTTTTCAAGACACGCTGGCAAAAAAACTGGATCAGATCCAAGTGATGAGAAATCTGACAAAGTGAAGGCTGTAGAAGACAAGAGAACAAAGAGGAAAGAGACAAGTGTTGACAAGCAGCCCTCACCCTGGACTCCAATGAGGCAAGAAAATCTCCAAAAACCACCTGACATTAAAATGGAGCCATTAAGAAGAACCCAGAAATAAGATGTGGGTATGTGTACATCAACTAAAAGTGCATGCCTGCCCAGGATGTCCCAACAACGAAGGAGCCAAAGATGTAGGGAAAGGATCAAGGAAAACTAGTGCATCAACATGGAAGGCATGAGGAAGTGAGTATCCTCCAAAAACCATTCAGGGGAGCAGTGGATAGTCATGAATGCAAGATGGACAGAGGATAGATAATGCAGGAGGTTGGTCAGGATCAGAATGGAAAGAAAAACACCAGGGTCTGAGATTCTACAAACAGAAATTCCAAATGATGGTACAATAATGCATAAGTACCTGATGGACGAGGCATACTAACTTAATCTACTTAATCAAAGGAAAGAGCAAAATTCAGGAGGGAATGAGAGGAAACAATAGACACAAAGAATATAGACAAAAGGTAACATACTTGAGACACCATGTCTAGGAAGGCCAAAAACTGTGTGGGAGCTTCCACAGTATGAATTCAGGATGGCATGGTGAAGGAAGGAAGAAGGAAACAAGTTAACCAAATCGATATTCCCTGTACAGGCTCCCCATAAATAGGAAAATCTGGTCTGTGATCAGGAGACAAAGCAACTCAAGACTTCCTAAAAGCTAAGACCTCCTCAGCAGACATCACGAGGCCCAAATCCTAAGAAACTGCAGGCTGAGGTGCAGTAGCACTATTAACGATACTATTAAAATTCAACTGAGAGTGGATGATGAAATATCAACCTACAGTATCTAGTTCTACTGTAGAAACAAAAAAAAATTCAAGTAAAACTAGAAACAACTAAGAAAGTCGTTTACCAAATCAAAAGAGAAGATTGGGTTCTTCAAAATAGAAGGAGCTAGTTGCACCAGGAGGGTGTATTGCACTCCTGTTGTTGGAGGGTTGTTGCATGCTTATTTGCATGCTACAACAGAGCTGTACCACATTAAACAAGTGGGGTAGGTGGGAGTATCAATGCTAGTAGAGTGAAAAATGTGTGCATACTGAGGGCTGCATTGAATGAAAAAAGCTACTGTGTGAGAAGTTGTAAGGTATCATATCGGAATGACAATTTGCACCAGCAGCTCAAAGTGTCATCCTAAAACTTCTATCATTGATGTTTTCCACAGAAATCTCCAATCAATTACAGTATCTTGTGCCTTGTTTATTTCTATTACAAGAACTGCATGTATTTGAACAGTTTATATGCTTATCTATGTTTTTCAAATACAAATATATATCACATTTATTTATTTTTAATGTTTGTTTGTTTTGAATTTCGTGCAAAGCTACACGAGGGAAGGCAGCTAGTCATCACTACCCACCACCAACTCTTGGGCTAATCTATTTCCAACAAATAACAAATATATAGTGGTATTGACCATCACATTATACCACTCCCATGGCTGAAAGGGCTAACATGTTTGTTGGGACAGAGATTCAAACCCATGACCCTCAGATTGCGAGTCGAGCGCCCTAACCACATGGCCTTACTGGGCCTTATTTTTAATACTGTTCTATAAAGGTCAGAATATGTAATTTAACACACAGAAAGCTTTTTTTGCAAAAAACATCAGAGTGAGCTAGAAAAAAACTTTATGTTTGTCAGGAGGTTTATGAAAATTATGTCAAACAACTTATGGGCAATAAGGTAATTATTAAATATAGAAAATTAACAACTATATTTGTATGTAAAATTAAGTGAACAATACTCTTTTAACACTATCATTAAGTGCATGACTAACTACCAATGCAACTGAACAAACAATGATTCTCTGTGATTCTGAAAACACAGTTTTTGTAGTTTGTATAGCTCACAGCTACATTGTATATTCTGTTCATTCATAATTTTACCTCTTTTTTGCTCATAATTACTAAAGCTGGTCATTCATCAGTTAATGAATAACAAATTACTGGTCTTACTTCAAAAAAAGAAACTTTTAAACCTATTTACAAATGTGGTACTGGCTGATAGTGACATAACTATTACGGTACTGGCTGATAGTGACATAACTATTACGGTACTGGCTGATAGTGACATAACTGTTACGGTATAAGCTGATAGTGACATAACTCTTACATTATTCTGAGTAAAAGAAAGGAAGAAAGAAGATTTGAACTGCAAGAAAAGTTTATTTTTTCTTCAACAAACCTAATAAGTTTTTTTTTATTGAAATGATTACTAGCACCAAACTTAGGAAGTATTTGAATTATGAATTCAAATATTTGTCTTTAAAGGATTAGTCATTCTTAGTAAATAGAGTAGTACATGTTTACAATTTGTGCACTTATTCTAACCACATTTCTTAGAAGGAATGCATACAGTTTGGGCACACAAATGTAATAACCTTCTTGCTCATGCACAATAAGCTAAGTTTATTAAATGCCAGCTCCACAAACCCCCACACTTAACTCAAAACTTATTTTATTAATGCACAAACTGGCATGTTAAAATATTTTAGTTAAACGCTGGATATATCTACAAATATTAGCTTTGGATACAGTGGCAGAGAACATGATCTAATGTAACTATAAGAGCCCAAACTTTCATGCTATTTCTACTCAGGATACATTTCAAGTGCCAGATCCTTCTACTCTCCTTGAGATACAATTTCTTACCTGCAAATTGTAAGTCAGGATGAAGAGGAAAAATGTGTTTTCTCAAGTACTGAGGGCATTCAAGATATTGCAATATCCTTGCCATCTGTAAATTGGCTTGGCCCTTTTTCTTCACACCTGTGAATTCACCCTCTGTGCTCACCTCCCTGAATATTGAGAACAAATATTGAAATATTATGATATAATTTTCCCAAAACTAAAATTATATTGAATAAATAAGTAACTTTCTAATACATGATATCAGTTTATTGATTTAAACATTACATAAGTCTTCCATTTTGCAGTTAGCCTTCTTTGAAAAGCCATTATTCTTATTATTCATGTGTTGCATTAATTTCATATTTTAAAAGTGCCAGTTTTGTCAACTTTTTACTAAACTTTTCTATTCCTTGTATAAACTAATGATAATCTTATAAAAAAAACATCAAATTCCACAGGTAGAATATTCTTATCATAAGAAATGATTCATATGATATTTGTAATTTTAAAAGCAAAAATAATTTTACATTTCAACAAAAGATCAGCAGATAAAGGTAAATATCTTCTCATCGTTTCATTACAAAATGAAAATATTTTATTAAAACTCAGTAATACACAAAGCTTATTACATATATCAAATAATTTATTACTTCAACAAAAACTTGTGATCTATAATTTTTTTATTTATACAATTCATCATCAGTTTATGTGTAAATAAATTAAGTACATGTAGAATTCAATATGAGAGTACAAGTAACTAGCCTACATTTTTTCCATTCCTATTTCATCAAATATTATTACTTCATCAACATTGAAGATTGTTGCGGCTCGAGCAATCTAAGGAAAGATAAAATACATGGAAATATAATCATAAGGGGTTCAGAGTTTAAAATAATTATGAAAGATTCTCATTCTTAAGGAACTCTTGTTTAAGCACAAACATTTTAAGTGTAACATGCCATTCACATATAAATTATTCAGCAATGATCAGTGTGTACACGTTTTCAGATTACATATTGTTTTTAATTTAAGAAAAATTAATAAAATTGTTTTAAAATTTCAACATTATATTAGGAAGTTCTGTTGAATTTGTATATTCTTTATTCAACAGAACTTCCTAATATAATGTTGAAATTTTAAAACATATCTGCACATTGACAACAAAACATAATGAAAGTAAAACAATATAAATAAATTAGCTCCTCAGAAAAATTGGTAAGCGTCTAAAACACAAACCTGCATTCAATGTAATAAATATAAACACGGACTTATCTCTTCTTTGATAGTCTGCAGCAACTGGAAATGAAAGTCATGTATCAATAAGTGCAAATTGTGTTTAGGAAACACTTATGACCCATGACCTTCATATGTCAATCAGATGTAAAACTTTTTAAGTGGTAACTGTTGTACAAGTTTGATCAAAATCCATCCATCAAACTTTCAGATATCCTGTCTACAAGACTGGAGCTGATGGAAGTGCAGATGAATGGACATGATAAATCAGTATGTCCCACTCTGCTTTGCATGTGTTATCTAAAATCTAGGCTAGACAACTTTATACTTAATATTTTACTTGTTCTGAAAAATGTTCATAGTTGTTTAAATATAGAGGTGTTACTTAAAAGCAAACATAATAAAGGAATTGCAAGGCCATGTACATCATTTCTAGGGTTATTTAATGCTTTAATAACACTAAGTTGCAGTTGCAAGTTCACAACCTACTAAAGTGAGTTGGTTCATTGTAAGTTTAAATGTGAATAACTTATAACATCTAAGCATGAAAAGATAGTTTTTGTTTTTTTTTATACTGGAATTTTTCAACCATTTAGCATTAGCTTTTAAATTGTTTCAGAGCATTAATATTTGATGCCTAACAAACAAAATTCCTACTGAAAATGAGCATTTTCAACATTACTGGATGTGTAGAAAACATTTATATTTCTAAATCAGTTTTAAGTGTTTTATTATTTTGCTTTCACCTACTACAATATGATCCACATATGAAGATATTGCTTAAATAAAACTTAAGTTTATTTCTGCTTCGAGCCATGGCTAAAAGGCCAGACAATGAGCACACTTCAGGAGCAAAAATGTATACATCCAAAAGCATTCTTTCCTCATTTACAGTATCAAGGAAATTTAGTACAAATCTTTTTTTAATTATATTAATTAATTCACATTTACTAAGAATATCCATAAACTATACAGTTCTACACATTTAATGTAAACCTTCATTAAGACATGCAGCCACAGATCTAATCAAGTGACTGTACTTAGTAGTCTCCATCCTCAAGCTCTTGATGCTTTTCTATGTAAAGATCAATTAACTTAAAGGACATTAAATAACAAAGATATGAAACTCAAGATGTTTCCCATCATTCTACAAATGAATAACAGTATTTCTTCAGTCTTGTACCTTTAATTATATAGATTCAGTCTACTATATTCAGCTTCTAAATCTGTTAGGTATCATAAATTTTACATGAAACTCCTGCTGCTGGAGTTGAAATATTTCTCATCTTCTCATCTCCACCAAATTATCTCTTGCATAAACAATTTCAGTCATTTGAGCACCTAAGTCATGCCAGGGTAAAATAAATTCACCATTGGAACAAAAAAGCCACACAGTTTCTGATTAATTCTAAGCTTTTTTAAATGCAATAGACAAACTATGTCAATTGTGTTAAATATTTTGCATGACTGGTTTTAAATGTCAGATGACAACTTGGCTAGCATCTCAATGATTTCTTAATAATTCTATCTCAAAGGTGAGTTAATTTCTATTTATAAAACACAAGATAAAAATTATACATAAATGCATGTAATTATGCAAGTATTCAAGCACAGTAGAGACCTTTTACTTTACTTACTTGACCAGCAAGGTATGTTCTTAATTCTGGAGACTGGGCATTATCAAGAATGGATCCAGGTAGTGCAATACTAACTGTATAATCTCTGCCTACTTTCTCCTTCTCAAGATTTTCTTCTCTTTCTTTATCCTCCTTTTCTTTCATTTGCTCCTCCTTTTGCTTTAGCTTTTCTGCCTTTTGTATCATTCTTTGCTGTTTCCATTTCTTATGTAGCTCTTTCTCTAAAACATTTTATGAAAAATCATAAATTAAAAAACAATCAAAACCAAAATGAATTTAATAATAACCCAAAAACAATTTCAAAATGACCATAGTTGACATCATTTTCTGCTATGCTCATCAACTGCTCCTCCACTGAAACTAAACTTTGAAATCAAGTGCTTATCACAATGATAAAATATTTCACTGATTGATAAAAAAAATCACATAACCTAAGCCTAGTTTGCTTCTATAAAAAAATGCCTTCTACAGTAAAAACTTGTCTTATTGATTTATCAACTCTTGAAGAGTATCAAGAGTATCTTGAAGTGCTAAGATTGGTTGTTGGCTGGTTGTTTGGCATTTTTTGGCAAAAAGCAACTAGGTTATCTGCACCAAAGAACCGGTAAAAACATAAATTTAAAATTCTAGAAAATGCAAAAATAAATAGAGTTAAAAACTAAATGATGTCTAAAAGGCACATAAAAGACTCAAATAGAATAAAAATAGGCCAATGGCTCATAAAAAGTTAAAAACACAATTAAGTTGGACAGTGTCCCCACCACCAATGATACTGTTCAATAACAGGGGTAAACCCGTAGAAAAGACATGTCTAAAATGACATTGCCACTCACAGTCGTAACTCACAGTAAAATATGAGCTATTGTGACCTAAGTGTCACACAGGCTACACATTGGTAGGTCAGAACCACATAAAAGAACATGGTTAGTTAAAAAGCAGTAATCAACACATAGCCTAGACAGAAAAACTTCCTCCTTCCAATCCTTCCGGAAACAAGATGGCCAAAGAGCAACAGAAGGTTTGATCTGGAAAAGCTGTTATGACTTTGCTCACCCCAAGTGGCAACTGGCAAAAAGCCACACCTTGAATACAGGACCGTAGTCCATATATTGAACAGGCACAGCCATGACAGCACTAGAACCGATGGACTTAGCTGTGGTGTCAGCGAGCTCATTCCCGCAAATACCAACGTGGCCAGGTATCCAGAAAAATTCGATGGAAACTGAGGATAGAGAAAAATTGGCCAGTCATTGTTAAATATCAACAAAAACAGGGTGAGAATTAACATTAAGCAATTCCAGGGCCAGTAGAAAGCTAAGAGAATCAGTGTAAATAGTACAATCGCTGTACTGCATAGTTTCTACATAATCCAGGGCAAGAGAAATAGCATACAACTTGGCAGTGAATAGAAAAACTTTAGAGTGGATCCTGCGAGCCACAACAAATCACAGCAGAGCCTACAGAGTCACCTGATTTTGAACCATCCATGGAATAAAAGGATGGTTCGAAAGATATTCAGAAAAGAGAAGATAGTACTTCCAATTAGGAGTATCCACCTTACTCAGATGACTCAATGAAAGGTCACAATTGGGAATGGTAATGAGCCATGGTTGAATGGGCTGGTCATTGGGGACAGCAAAATCATCCAATGCCAGATCCATTTCAGCCAGTTGCACCTGGATATGATAGCCAAAAGAAGGAAATGCACACCTTCTATTCTGAAAGAGCACGGCCCACTGAGGATGAAACACACAACCCCAGGTGGGATGCTGTGGTAAGGATCAAAGCTTGATAGCATACTGTAGAGACAGTTGCAAACGGCAGAGGCGAAGAGAAGGTTCGTGGGACTCGGTGTACAAACTCTGGACTGGAGAAGTGCGGAAAAACCTCGTGCAGAGCTCAAGCCCCAGATAGTGAATTGGGTCCAGCATCTTCAAGGCCGAGATCCTGGCAGAACCATAGATCAGAGACCCATAGTCCAGTTTGGATCGAATGAGGACACAATAGATCTTGAGCATATAAAACTGATCCCTAGGAGGTGGAAGAGGGGACACGGAGGATGTTCAGTGTTTTTGTACATCTGACACTTAGCTGTTTTATGTGAGGAATAAAAGTAAGCTTATGGTCAAAGATAAGCCCCAGGAACCAGGGGAAGAACAAAATCACCAAGACGGAGCTCGGAAAGAGGAAGTTGTGTAGTGATAGCATTAACCTTCATACTAAAAAGTGTAACAGTCAAGACACAGCTCTCAGGGACTCCAAGTTCCTATGGAAAAGAACAGTAAAGTGTCAAACCCACACGTTCTGAATGAAAATGGATAAATGGCCACACAACCCAAATGAGTGGATGTCCTACAAAATGCCGTGTATCCACATACTGTCATAAGCCTTCTCAAGGTCAAAGAACATGGAAACAAGATGTTCTCTCTTGAGGAAGGCTTCCCTGATTAAAGTTTCAAGTCGATTCAGGTGGTCCTTGGTGGACAGCTGTTGACAGAACCCACACTAGGTGAACGAGAGGAGGATGTTTAATTCGAGGAACCAAACCATCCTCTATAAGACCTTACAGAGACAGCTAGTCAAAGCAATTGGACAATAATTAGAAGGAATCTTGGGATCCTTCCCAGGCTTAGAGAAAGGGAGGACAATAGCCTGACAAAAGCAAGTTTGAGTTTCACCAGTGTAAAGGGACAATTATAGTTGTAGACACAATCAGCTCAAAAGGAAAGAGGCAATCACTCTGCCCGAAACTTGATGGCCAAGAATGCTGGGAAAAAAACAGAAGTGCTAGATGCACAAGAAAAGCTCTTGTCGAGAGTATTGCCAATGTTCTGGACATCAGAAACTACCTGGTCATTGGTGAGCATGCCAAAAAAAGGAAGGGAAGCATATCTCCCATTGACCTTCCGAATCTTGTGCCATATAATTTTGGAACTGGTGGTAGAAGAGATGCTAGTAGTGAACTTAATCCAAGATTCCTTTTGGCTTTGACGTCTCACATGCTAAGCATGGGTATGGGCCCACTGATAACCTATGTGGTTAGAAAGAGATGGATACTGTCTGAAGGTATTCCAGGTCCGTTTTGGAGCCTTCCAAGCCTCCTAGCAGACAGGACTCCACCATGGAACAAGGATACCATGAAAAAAATGTCGAGGTCTTAGGAATAGAGTGACCAGCAAACAGACAATGGCAAGATCAAGTTCCATGAGAGCAGTGAAAGAGGGCCAGTTGGCCTGGTCCAACTTCCACCGAGGCATGCCATTTTTCTTTACTAGAAGGATGTCTATTGACCTCCATGGATCCTTCCCTTGGTCGAGTGAGCAGATCTCTGTCATTAGACTAAGATTCCAGCAGCTGAGGGCATGAATGAATAATCGTTCGGCATCTTGGGGTCGAGCAGACACCGGAAGCCAGGGCCAAAGGAGGTGGACCCGGGCAGTCACTGAAAGGAATGGTGGGGACTTGTCAAATCGGTTATCCATTGAAGGCAAAAATACTCTACACATGATGCAAAAAAGACTCTGATGGAGGCACAGAAAGATACATCTTCACTCCTACTGTAGCAGTGGAGCATAGTGCAGCAGCATATGTTCAAGATGGAGTAGAGGACAATAACTTTCGAGCATCTGGGTAGAAAACGTTAACAGTTTTTAAATGCTGTACCTCTTTCTCCACCCATTTAGGGCAAGAACGATAGTAAGAGGGGTGGAAACCACTACAATTAATGCAGTAAGGGTCCAGTTCGCACTTATAGGGGTTGTGCTCTTTGCCACCACAACGAGCACACATCACAGAACCACGACAAGATGCCTTCAAATGACCGATCTGCTGACACTGGAAACATCTGAGAGGGTTAGGAATATATGGCTGTACCTTACAGTTCAGATAACCTGCCTTAACAGTAGCAGGTGGACATGGCGATGTAAACGTCAAAATGATAACATTGGTAGGCAGAATAATTCCTTCTATATGAGTAGGGATACGTTGCACAGCAGAAATTTCTTGGCTGTAGAAGCCAGCGAGGGTGTCCTAGTTGGGGATGTTCTTCAAATCCCTCTCAACAATTACCCCTTGTAAGTAACCTCAATGGGTGTATCCCCAATGGCCTTCCAATTCAAGAGGAGTTCACGTGTTTTGGTGTAGATGTTTCCACCAAGATATCCCCAGAACATAGCTTCTTGACTGACTTTGGAGAAGCAGCAAGCCCTATAATCCCTTCAGAATAAAAAAGGGAGACATTTGCCCTAAAGTTTTTCTGACAAAGAATGCATGATAAGAAAACGAGGTACAGGAGTAAGATGAGTTTAAGACTGATGATCAGAGTCTTCAAGGCATGGTCATTTACCAATGAGCAGAGTTTTATAATTTTATTTTTATGAGGATTTGGGGGATCCATAAGAACAGGAGAAAGATTCAGTGCCCACTGACCCCACCCACCATGGGGTCCTACAAGGGGACATACTACAATGCCAAACAAGGACACTGCAATAATGGCAGGGTTTTGTGAGCACTAGAGCCAAACACCAGCATCAGACACAATGTCCACAACACCCGTTGAGTATGCCCAACCTGGTACTCAGTTGACCCTAGCCCAAAAGGAACAGCCGACTGACCCTGGGGGAGCCACTCCAAGGCCACCTGTCTACAGGAATTCAAGGCCAAAGTGGTGTGTTGCAGTGCCCCAGACACCATTCAACCACCAGGATTCTCTCCTCCCCTTCACGGGTCACCATGCATGGCAAACACGTGGGTGGATGTTCAGATCCCAGAGTAGGTAAACTGAAAGTACAGAATCTTCTCTGGGAGGTCCACTCACCACGTACAGGAATCCACCTCGAGGGGCTAGTGCTAAGAATAATATTTTCTTCTGCTCATGATACAAATTAATGCTCATTAGTCAGTTTACAAATAAATTACAAATTTACATTTTATGACCAGATTTTGCAGCTGTTACTATAAGTCTTAAACAATTAAAATCTATAGTACTCCAACAGATTAATATCTTAATTTTTGCTCAAATTTAAAATATCATAAATGCAACCTTATTCTCATAATGTTTTTATCTTATTTTCACAGATACGTACATCACCCTAAGATCAATTAATAAGAAACTGTTTCATACATTACACTTTAAGTTAATTAAGTTAAAAGATGTCAAAAATATTATATTAAAGGAAAATGTCCTTTTCTTGTTTATTGGCAAGTAAATACAATCATGTTTTGAACAGTTACTACATGCAACAAGAAAATGTTATTAAATTATATTCTTTTAATAGAATGAAATGCTTTTAGCAACAGTTCTCAATAAAATATTAAACCATTTCCATCAATAAAAGGCTCTAAAAATACTAAAAATTCAATTATATTCTTGAAGTAGTTGTGTTTTAAATTTGAAGTATTACTGCATTAAAACAAATTTGACATTTTTTAAAATCTTTTAAAATACAAAAACAAAATAAAGAAAAACAACTTAAACCTAAAAGTATTAAAACAAGGATTATATTAGTAAGTATATGCACTTTAACATTTTCCTTTCACAATTTTAAATAGATTTTGGAAATTCTGCAAGGATATATAATCAGTTGCACAATTATCCTGGCTTCACTAGTGCAACATAGTTTATATTCACTAGACTCATATATTTCTTTTAGTTTCATGGATATAATAGTCTGTTTAGTTTTCCTGAAAAGTGATTTTGAACTGAAGACCAGTAATACATTTCAACATCATATTTAATTTCTGTTTTAATAAATCATTAAATTTTTTTAACTAACTTTTTTAGTTAGAATGTCTATGTAGTTACAATGTATTATCTGTAATTTAAATTTTAAAGCATATACACTGTGCTAACATCATTTATTAATGTTTCAATCCTTACTCAACTCACTACTCTTAAAATGCAGTTAAAAATTATAAGATCCAAGGTGAACATGTTCAGACACACTTTGGTCATGTTTAATGAGACATCACACACATCTACAGATGTTGATATTAAACTTTACCTCCATGTTTAGTGTATTCAGACTCCAGTAAATCATTTAGAACATGAATAAGATGATGTAATGTGAACAATGCGTAGTTGCTTTATATTCTTGTGTTTATGAGATATTATATACAACTTGAGTTAAAGCAGAATTTAGCTTTTTTTTCTGAGTTGAGATGCAATATAAGCTCCGTGAAAGAGACTGACTAATACTTAATTACAATCTAAAGAAGTAAGAAACTACCTCATCTAAGCAGATACAGTTTTAGTTCATTGCTTCACGCCACTAATGCTAAAATTAGTATATATCATATAATTTGCAAGAGAAAATTAACGATCTGCTGGCCATGAGTGCTAGGTGCTCACATTGCAAATGCTCAGCTTAGTGTTCACTACTGCACATGGCATGCTTATTTTTTGGACCTGCTTCCCTGAATAGCCAATAATGGCAAAATACATGTTACTTTGAAAGCCATTCTAAAGAAGACTTTCTAATTTTGACAATCAAACTTTTCAAAAGTGTGCACACTGAACTTTCCTCTTCACATTTATACCAATAAAATAAAGAATATTTGTATCAATTTTTTTACTACCTGACAAAGATTGAAGGGTATTAAAAATTCTGAAAAATTCAGGAAAATTTCACTCTGCTCAAGAATCAAAAATAGGCAACATTGGTAAATGAAACTTTGCAGACCTGTTATGAACATGCATAATATTCAAGTTCAATAAAAATATCTGCCATTTTCAATTCTGAAGCAGGGTAATAACCACATGTACTTTATGCATAATGAGCAAATCTATAAACAAACAAAAGACTAATAGTTTTGTTTCTACTCTTCCTTTTTAATTTTTAACAAAACTACCATTTTGCTGGATTATCATTTCTTCACTAAAACATCACATATTCTAAGCCTAGTTTGCTCTTTTGTGCTACTTTCAAGAGAAAGATTTTACTTACTTTCTTTCTTCCACTGTTTCCAGTCTTTCACCTTGAAAAATTAAAAATAAATAAATAAGATTACCAAATAACAGAACTATACCAGTTGTGTATTGCAATGAACCATTATAACATGTACATCTCTCAAACATTATGAAGATCTAATTTAGTAGATGACATAAAACATTTATTTTGCTTGCATAAAATTCTTAACTTACATAATTTACAAATGCTCATCTATAATTAGCCTACAAGCATAAAAACAGATATGCTCTAGATACAAATTATAGCCATTGCTTAATATATTTTAATATGAAAATGGTAATAACACTTTATGCTTTTCAAGAAATTAAAAAAGAAAGAGTGGGAAACATTATGGAAATAATGGAAATACATTATGGAAATACAATCTATCCATGGTGACAATACAGCCTAAATATAAAACAAAAACTGTATTCACTACACTGTCAAAATTTTGTATATTTTCAAGAGAAACAAAACTTTACTTTTGATATTGAAGATTCTTATTAACAATTATCAATATTTCTCCTAAACATATTTTCTAAGCCTTGATAAAGTATTTTTGAACGTTTAGTTGTTATGAAATGACAACCTATAACAACAACAGTGTCAGATTAAGTGGTTAGCACACAGGATCACCTACAAAAGTTGTAATATTTTCAAAGCAAGAACCAAAACTCGAGCGCTTTCGAATAGTTGACTATTCTTCTTCAAGAGAATAAAGGGTTATGTTTAATGAGTGTGATGAAATGTATAGGCTCGGATGTCGATGTCACATAAACCGGATGTGCAACATGAGTAGGCCTTGAAAGCTAGCCAATCATAACCTAGAGTTATTTGTGTCAGGTTTAGTTTTGTGCCAAAGGGGTGTGCAAAGTTCGTAAGACTTATGTGAGATAATAGTTATAAGAATTGTTAACTAGTTTCTATCAAGATAAAAATTAAATTAAATAATGGCAAAATGTGGTGGGAAATAGAGAAAATAATAATGCAGCTCAATATATAGGAAATCAAACCAATATATATATAGAGAGAGAAAAATTTAAGAAAGAATAT
Organism: Limulus polyphemus; assembly: GCF_000517525.1. NCBI lineage: Eukaryota > Metazoa > Arthropoda > Merostomata > Xiphosura > Limulidae > Limulus > Limulus polyphemus. The sequence goes on from NW_013667928.1 coordinate 168,887, forward strand.
TACTAATAATGTAAAGTAAGTTTAATCATGAATTTAGTTTTGAAAATCTTTTCAGAGACTTGTGAAGGTCAAAAACCCCAGGATAGAGATTGATACCATTTGGCATTACAGTATTTAAAAATGCTATCCAATAAGCTTCTTTAATTCCTGTTTCTCTTAAATGTAAAATTTGTCTTTTATACCCATAAGTTTAATGTCTTCAAGAAAGTGTCCATACAACATGGCCTTTGACTCATGACCCATATGGAAAGGGTTAACTGAAGGGGACTCCTACCCTGCCAAATTTATATTTGTGTTCCCTAGTTCTGCTACTTTTACCATTAAGAAGAAAAACAACAATGCAGTAACACTATCAATTCCCTTCAGATAACCTCTAATTCTCTTCTTTATTCAAGAGAAAACAAGCTTAGAGGTCTTAACCTGTCCACACATGACAACCTTTCCATCCTGGGCATCATCCTAGTAGCCCTCCTCTGAACCCCTTCCAATAATTCAATGTCCTTTCAAAGATAAGAAACTCAAGACTGAATAAAATGCTCCAAATGTGGTCTAACTAGTGACCTATACAATGAAATTAAACTCTTTAAACTTGTATTAAGAATGTTTATAGGTACAACCTAAAATCATATTTGCCCTACCACTAGTGAAAATCAGACAGTCCCCAATATAAATAGACATTAATGGAAATGAGAAACTGCAATGGTCCCTGGACAGATTCCCAAGGCACACCACTTGTAACATTAGCTCAATTAAATTGCAATTCATTAATAACTTTTTGCTTCCTCATACCCAGTCAACGTCCTACCCATTTAATAATTTATCCTTTACTCCTAATGATGTGATTTCTTTTTACCTATCCTTTATGTGGCATACCTTTAAATACAAATATAAACAATAAGCTTTAAATATACCCCAAAGTGATATAATAACCTACAGACAACTGGGGACCATTTAGTTGTCCAAGGTTGTCAATACATTCTCACCTTTGGGAAAAGTAAAAATCTAAAGCCACCATTTACTTTTCCACTCTTAAACTCCTGTAAAGTGCTGGCCTCCAATATTGCTAATGGAACTCATTCCATAAGTCAATCATCCTATTAGAAAAAATAAAACTGTCTTAACCGGTACCTGACCAGGTCTTCCAACTCTTAAAGTTATGTCTTCTTCATCAAACAATCCTCACAATACAGCACAAATAAATCAGAGGCTTTTATCCTATTGATCTCCAAGATAATCTTGAAAACTCACCACTTACCCTGCTTTTCTCAGAAAAAATAAGTTAAAAGATCATAACCTATCTATGTAAGATAATCCTTCTCTCACTGGAACCATCATAGTAGCATTACCCTAAAACCTTTCCAAAAGTAGCTGTCTTCAATTGTCACCCAGCCAAGTGTCCACACACATACACACAACATTTAGTTTTCTATGTTGTAGAGATTTCAAAATGAGTACTCAACAATTTGCATTTTTGAAAAAAACAACAACATACAAACAGATCATGATTGTGGCATTATGAATCACATTATAATGCTATAGTTAAACTATTCAATATTACTACTTTTTACATAACGACCAAACAATGATTTATAGGTTATCATCCATTAGTATAGTCACCATCACACTTTTTTTTTGTTCATGTGAAATACTTCATGTCTAAAAAAGTCTTGGAAAGTTAATTTCTTAGATGTAGTGTTACGACAACGGAAGTCACGTGACGCTGGTAACACGTGATGAATTTCTCGATTGATCATGAATTATCGGGTAAGCCCGAGTTTGTTCGAGACACCCTCTTTTTTAGTATATAAGCCTGGCAGAGAAAACCTGGGGGAATGAATGTATGATAAAGCGAACAGTAGTCACGGTAAGTTTCAGGCAAAGTTATCGAGATTGTGAATCGCTGTGGTTCATAGCGTGTATTATAAAAGTTGTTAAGTTTAAAGTGACGAAAAACATACTGACAGTGGAATTACTGTGTACTAAAAGTTTGCATCGAGAAATAATAAACTGGTTTAATCAAGAAAGGACTTGTATCGCTGAAGTTCCTTGGAAAGAAATTCTACCAGAAATCAACAAACAGATACGTAATAAATTGGTGTCAGATGTGGGACAGGTCTTGGAAAGTTAATTTCTTAAATGTATCTATGCAGTAACAATATCAGAAATAATCAAAAACAACAAACCTATTCTTTACTATACATACATAGATTTAAGTAGCATTCCTCATCTTGAACAGTTAATAGATGAAAACAGGATCGAACAAGATTACTGCAATAATTCTGAGCTTGTTAAGAAAAAATTGGGAAGTTTAAAGAATGATAAAGCTCCTGGGCCAGATAATAGTTCCACAAGGGTTTTGAAGGAGGTTAAGGATTGGATATGTGAGCCACTTGCTACTATTTTTTGTAAATCCTTGAACAGAGGGCAGGTACCAGAGGATTGGAAGTCAGCTGATGTCACTTCTCTTTTCAAGGAAAGAAATAAAAATTGTCCCAGTAACTATAGACCTATTGGCCTTACATCAGTTGTGGGAAAAGTTTTGGAAAGTCTGATAAAAGATGCTTTGCAAAGTCATTTAACAAAGTTTGGAATTTTTTTTTGGATAACTCTTTCATCTCAGACTCAGTCCGTGGGACCAACCTTGTAACCATTTTGTGCTTGTTATAGTTTTCATGCTATAACTTTTAAATTAGTAGGTGAATGTTAACAGTTTATCAAAAAAACATTACAATGCTTTCATATGCAAAATAGCTCATTTTTTATAGTTGTTTATAAGGGAGCATTATCCAAATGGAAAGAGGTGAGCTGGATGCCACTATGTTTGATTTATTATATGAGCAATATCTTAGCAAATAGAAAAGATAAGACTTTCTTATTTTATATTCAAGCTTGTCAATATCTGTAATTTGAGTTTCTAATTTGTATGAAACTATAGACTTAATATTTTGACTTCACAAACATCCAATTTGAACCATTGCTACATTCAACATACCACGTGACACACACAAAAAAATCAATGTTTATCTGTGTTTTTTTAATATTTACTTTTAAATTAACAAATTAAGTAATGTGTAGTTCTAAAACTTGAATTAGAATCTACAGTTTGATACCAAATTTATTGACATAAATTCATAAAATAGTAGTTCAATACAATTTTGAATGCAAGTCAACAAACAAGATGACATGGCCTTTCATCTGTGACCCATATTGAAAGGAATAATCAGCATGGTTTCACTAAGGGAAAATCTTGCCTTACAAGTTATTTGTATAGGTTACTGCTTATGTAGATGAGGGTAACGGTGTAGATTTGGTGTATCTGATTTTCAGAAAGCATTTGACAAGGTACCACATAAAAGGCTTGTAAAAACCAATCATTTCTATAGGTGTGGGGGATAAATTAGTTAATTGGATAGAAGAGTAGCTAGATGGAAGAAAGCAGAAGATTGTTATAAATAGAGTTCAGTCAAACTGGATTAATGTTCAGGGTTCAGTCTTAGGACCTTTGCTCTTTTCGATTTACATCAACGACATAGATGAAGGAATGGTCAATAAATTACTTAAACTTGCTGATGATATTAAGATCTTGGGTGTTGCTGGCTGTGAGGAGGAGGATGCTGCTTTACAAAAGAATTTAGATAATTTAGTGAGTTGGACAAATAAATGGCAGATTGGTTTTAATTATAAATGCAAGACAATGTGTGTGGGTTAAAATAATTTGAGTTGTATGGGAATAACCTTAACAGTGTTATGAAAGAAAGGGATCTTGTTGTAATGGTTGATCAGTCTCTTAAGCCCTCCAAACAGTGTGCTGTTGCTAGTGGTAAGGAAAATAGGATTTCAGGTTGTATCTACAGAAATATTTAATATAAGTCTAAAAATGTTATAATTTCATTGTATAGATCACTGATGAGAACACACTTGGAGTATTGTGTTCAGTAATCGGCTTCTTACCTTGGGAAGGACACTGAATTCTTAGAAAAGGGTTCAGAGAAAGGTTACTAGAATGGTGCCTGAGATGGATGGGTTGTCATATGAAGAGAGATTAAAATCTCTGAAATTGTTTTCTCTTCAAAAAAGAAGAGTTAGAAGGGATCTGGTTAAGGTGTTTAAGATTCTTAAGGAAGTTTATAGTGTTGAAATACATCTTTTTTCATATTTAATGGCAAGAATAATAGGATTAGGGGACACAAATACATTTTGGCAAGGTAGGAGTCATCTTAAGGTAATAGTTTTATGTTTCTAACAATGGTTGGCCTTTGGAATGGGTTGCTTTCAGATGTTGTGAAGGCATTAAATTTGAGTATAAGAGAAAGTTTGATAACTATATGAATGATAAGAGCTGGCTTTAAGATTTATATTTTATTAACTTATTTAATTAATAGTAAATTCAAATTATTTTTTTCACTTTCAGAAAAATGATAAAACTGAAGAAAAAATTACATTAAATATAAACTAATTGTTATAAGCATTCAATAGATTTTGAAAAGATTTCCTCCTCTCCCACTTAATTTTTTTTTCTTTTATCTGAAACAACTTTTAATAGGAATTCAAACTGACTACACATAAGTTTAGAACTTTAAATATGTACATTTTATATTGAAGAACAAGTTTGCATACAGTCTTTCATACCTTGAATCTATTACACCTATTTAAATTTGTAAATATTCAAACATTTTCATTCCATAACTCAGACAACCCAAAGAAAGACCCTTACTGATTTTGAATCATCTGTATAAAGTCCTTCCTTTGTGATCTTACATGTGTCAGCTGGGAGAATGGTGATGGTGTCATAATTTTTTAAACTTCCTTCCTTCTGCAAGTGTTTTTTAATTCACTGTTTTGTGGATATATATATATATATATATTCAATTTCTTTTGTTGTTGTTGTTGCACATAAATGTGTGTACATAAATTACACTTACAGGCTACTATTACTAATATTACATCATTCATGTACAGTGCCTTGCAAAAATATTCACCCCTACCAATAATGTCACATTTTGATGAAATACTAATAATGTAAGCAATTCTTTTTAATGAACTTGCTTTTATTCAAACTCTAATGATCAAACTCAACACTGTTATGTGTGAAGGAGGTTAAATATCAGCAAAACCTATAAAGAAAACATATAAATTGAAATTTGATGATTGCATAAATATTCAGCCTCTTAAGTCAGTACTTGGTTGAAGCACCTTTGGCAGTAATTACTGCTGCAAGTCTTTTTGGATAGGTCTCTACCAGTTTTGTATAATGGGATGGAGTAATTTTGCCCATTCTTCATGGCAAAATTGCTTCAATTCTGACATGTTTGTTGGGGATCGTTGATGGACTACTATATTCAAGTCTCACCATAAATTTTCTATTATATTCAGGTCAGGACTTTAACTGGGCCATTCCATGAAATTCCCTTTGTTTTTTTGTAAACCACTCCAGTGTGGCTTCGTCACTGTACTGCTGAAATGTGAATTTTTGAACCAGTTTTAGATTCTTGACTGACTTAACCAGGTTTTCATCTGTGATTTGCCTGTACTTTGCACTATCCATCATCCCCTCAATCCTGACAAGCTTTTCAGTCCCTGCTAATGAGAGGCACCCCATAACATGATGCTGCCACCACCATATTTGACAGTTGGGGTGGTGTGACTGGGTGACGTGCTGTGTTGGGCTTGCACCAGAAGTAATGCTTTGAATTTAAAACAAGAAACTCAATTTTTGTCTGCTCTGAAAAAGGCCTCCTGCCTCATATCTGCAGTATCATTTACATGCTTTGTCGCCAGCTCCATACGAGATTTAAGATGATTCTTTTTCAGTAATGGCTCCTTTATTGACACTCGCCCATACAGGCCAGCTTTGTGTAGGAACCAGGATATTGTCGATGTCTAAACACTGACTCCCATCTTAGATATTGAACTTTACAAGTCTTTCAAAGTCACTGTTGACTTCACAGTGGCATCCCTAACCAATTTTCTGCTTGCCTGGCTGTTTAGTTTGGAAGGGCGGTCTGATCTGGGTAGTGACTTGATGGTATAAAGCACATTCCACGTCTTAATGATGGACTTCACCATACTCAAAGGAATAATCAGTGACTTTGACATTTTCTTGTAACCTTCTCCTGATCTGTACTTCTCTACCACTTTATCCCCGACTTGCTTGGAAAGCTCCATGGTCTTCGTGATGTGAGTTGTGGCTTGAACAGATGCACTTACTTTGAAGTCAAGTTAAACCACTTTGATTACACATAGACCATTACACTAATTTTGTGACCTTTCAATCTAATCTTTTGCACCTGAATTGATTTAGGGTTGCCATAGCAAAGGGGTGGAAAATTTATGCAATTGAGAATATTCTAGCTTTCTTTGAAAATTTAACTTACTTAAATAATATCAGCACTTTTTTTAGCTTTCTTAGTTCGGAGTAGATTGTGCAGATTCTAAATATAAAATCCCAGGTTGTTGAATACTTTTGCAAGACACTGCATTTATAACTCACATTTCTATAGTGCTCATATTACTTGAAGTTTTATATATACTTTGGAGTTATTGAGTTAATTAATGTATTTGCAATCAACCTATAAATTCTACAGAATACAACGTCAGAAAGTGCATGGGTATACGCTAGTTTCGAGTCAGAATTTGGTCCATGTTTGGACCAGGGAGATACAATACGGGGTTCGGTTTAATTTGATTTAACTTTCGTGCAAAGCTACACGAGGGCTATCTGCATAAGCCGTCCTCAATTTAGCAGTGATTGACTAGGGACAGTAGGGTAGGGGGAAGGCAGCTAGTCAACATTACCCACTGCCAACTCTTGGGCCACTCTTTTACCAATGAATAGTGGGATTGGCCTCACATTATAACTCCCCACGTCTGAAAGGGCGAGCATGTTCGGTGACGGGGATTTGAATCTGTCACTCTCAGACTGCGAGTAGAGCGCGAGGCCTGAGGTTAGTGGTACAACTACAAGTTACAACAAATTGAACAATACAACTTAGAAGTTAGAAGGAATGTTATAATTACATTCGTTAAATAATTATTAACACTTTGGCAAAATACCAACAAAGCAGCACTTACATTGTTTTCATTTTTTTCGCTTATATAGGGATTTTTTGCAGAAATAAGAGTTCCACTTTGATGACACGCAACTTCATTCTTAATATCTCTATTATTTAAACTATCCACACCATGCGACTCCATTATACTATATTTGTGCTGCCATCTCTACAGACGTTTGGTAATTACTTTATATTATATAAAATATTAGATTTTGTCTGGTATTTGTATGAACTATTTGCAGTAAAATACCGCAATGTTTGAATAAACAAGAAAAGAATGTAATAAAGTATTGTAATTATTATAGAAAATGGAGTAGTGTTTCCCAATACTATATTATTTTTAACACTCTTTCTGCTTAGTTTGTTTGTTTTTTACTTTCGCGCAAAGCTACACGAAGGCTATCTGCGCTAACCGTCTCTAATTTAGCAGTGAAGGACTAGAGGGAAGGCAGCTGGTCATCACCACCAACCGCCAACTCTTGGGCTACTCTTTTACCAACGAATAGTGGGATTCGAATCCACTATCCTCAGATTGCGAGTCAAGCACCTTAACCACCTAGACATGCCGAACCTTCTGCTTAGTAATTATATTTAAAATAATAACTAATCAAAATCGATTTACTAAAGACTAGATTTTTCATTTTTACTCTTTTTCTGTAGAGTCAGTTTTTCCCAAGGATGTTACAGATGATTTGACTTTATTATTTACGTTTGTGGAATATCCTAATTTGAAAGTGTGTATCTGTGATAAAATTGATTAATATAAACGCATGTTTCCTAAAATGTTGATCATTTAGAAACATATATAACTTATGTTTATTTGTCATATATCTTTCTAAATGATCAACACCAAAACTTCAAAGAAATATTTAACATTTATATATATTACTTTTTTTTTCAGAAAAATGATAAAACTAAAGAAAAAAATTGCGTTACGACAGCGGAAGTCACTTGACGCTGGTAACACATGATGAATTTCTCGAATGATCATGAATTATCGGGGAAGATCGAGTTTGTTCAAGACGCCCTCTTTTTTAGTATATAAGACTGGCAGCGAAAGCCTGCGGGATTGAATGAAGAGAGTTCAGGGTAATTTACGATTCTGTTTCGAGCTATTGTGTGTTTTGTTATCGAGATTGTGAATCGCTGTGATTTATAGCGTGTATTATAAAAGTAGTTAATTTAAAGTGACGAGAAACGTAGTGATTGTGAAATCACTGTGTACTAAAGTTTGTATCGAGAAGGAATAAAATGGTTTAATCCATAAAGGACTTGTATCACTGAAGTTCCTTGAATAGAATTTCTACCGGACATTAACAAACAAGCAGATACCCAACACAATAATGGTTATAAGTATTCAGTAGCTTTTGATAAGTTTCGATAACGTCAAGAAAAGGGGAATACCTTTTTTATGTTACAATGACATTAAGTCACATAACTGTTGTGATATATTGATAATTTCCAGTAAAATTGCCAAAGAAATCCGGTTGTGCAAAAACAGATAGGTTCGCGGATCAAGTATGTTAGTGTGTTTCCCGATGGATGCGACAACTGGTGGACATAGAATAAGACAAGACACTGATATATATATATCATGA